>NW_027636668.1:0-20946 GCF_947650265.1 Symphodus melops | reverse complement strand
AGGGAGAGAGAGAGAGAGGGAGGACAGAGAGAGAGAGAGAGACAGAGAGAGAGAGAGAGAGTGGAGACAGAGAGAGAGAGAGAGAGAGAGAGAGGGTTGTGAGTGAATTTTGTTGCTGTTTGGATTGGACTCTGACGCTTCACCTGCAGCCCGTCTGCTTCTGCTGCCGCCGGCGAGGGGCAAACACCAACGCTGCAAGGTCAGGGGGCGAGAGACAGTGTGTGAGGGAGGGGGGGGAGAGAGAGAGAGAGGGAGGGAGGAAACCAACACATACAGAGAGAGAGAGAGGCGTCGAGGTCCTCCTGGCAGGCCGGCCACAACTTCAACAAGATGGATTCAGAGAAACAACGAGTCGGGTAGGGGCTGTTTTTAAACTGTGTGTGTGTGTGTGTGTGTGTGTGTGTGTGTGTGTGTGACAGAGTACAAGAGGCTAACACCGCTACCATCCACCTCTGTGCTGTTTGTGAAGGAGCCTGCACGGCGGCCGCCATTGATCTGCTCTCTGTCTGAACCCCTCGAGTCTCCCTGGACCCCGTCGTCCAATCAGCCGCCTTGCTCTGCTTGAGTGACGCACCTCCAGACCAATCAGCCAGACGGCACTGACTTGGTGTTGCCATAGTGAGTGAGTGAGGGAGCTGAGACTCATTGATTGTTTGTCAGCGTGTGTTACCGGATGATTCCTCTAGAGGGAGCAGCTCATCAGACGCCGGCGTGCACGTGAGCTGTCCACAGCTGTTTTTGGCACGCATGCTTGTTGCTATGCAACGGCGTTGGCGGCACTCAGATCTTTTTGAAGTTTTTCTCTAAACTTTGCCGCCTCTGGTGATGTCACTTCATCTCTCGTTCATACGTGTGCAAACCGCTCCTCGTGGTTATCTGCGTACCGCGCCTCGCAGACGTTGATATCACGTGTTCACGTACAGTACGTGTGGTTAAATGCTAGTATACTGAGACAGCGCCCCCTGCAGGGACACACGGGGGACTCCAGCGCCCCCTGCAGGGACACACGGGGACTCCAGCGCCCCCTGCAGGGACACACGGGGACTCCAGCGCCCCCTGCAGGGACACATGGGGGACTCCAGCGCCCCCTGCAGGAACACACGGGGGACTCCAGCGCCCCCTGCAAGGGACACACGGGGACTCCAGCGCCCCCTGCAGGGACACATGGGGGACTCCAGCGCCCCCTGCAGGGACACATGGGGGACTCCAGCGCCCCCTGCAGGGACACACGGGGGACTCCAGCGCCCCCTTCAGGGACACACGGGGGACTCCAGCGCCCCCTGCAGGGACACACGGGGGACTCCAGCGCCCCTGCAGGGACACACGGGGGACTCCAGCGCCCCCTGCAGGAACACACGGGGACTCCAGCGCCCCCTGCAGGGACACACGGGGGACTCCAGCGCCCCCTTCAGGGACACACGGGGGACTCCAGCGCCCCCCTTCAGGGACACACGGGGGACTCCAGCGCCCCCTTCAGGAACACACAGGGGACTCCAGCACCCCCTGCAGGGACACACGGGGGACTCCAGCGCCCCCTTCAGGGACACACGGGGGACTCCAGCGCCCCCTGCAGGGACACACGGGGGACTCCAGCGCCCCCTGCAGGAACACACGGGGACTCCAGCGCCCCCTGCAGGGACACACGGGGGACTCCAGCGCCCCCTTCAGGGACACACAGGGGACTCCAGCGCCCCCTGCAGGGACACACGGGGGACTCCAGCGCCCCCTTCAGGGACACACGGGGGACTCCAGCGCCCCCTGCAGGAACACACGGGGGACTCCAGCGCCCCCTGCAGGGACACACGGGGGACTCCAGCGCCCCCTGCAGGGACACACAGGGGACTCCAGATGTTTGAACTCCGCCCTGTTGTGAAACAGTTTGTACTTCCTGTTTTCAGAGCCGTGACTCTGACTCAGCAGCGTGCTTCAGCTCCCTGACGCCCGGCGTCCTCGGCGTGCAGAGAGTTACACGCCGGTGACTCTGACTGCAGGACTCGAGGACGATGTCGTCCTCGTCCTCGAGCGTCGGGCCGCCAGATGTTTGATCGGCGGCTGCGCTGAAGCCCCAGAGGTCATCTGTTGTCTTTCACGCTCAATTAAATCCCTCCCATCCCAGCCTGACACACACACACACACACACACACACACACACACACACACACACACACACACACACACACACACACACACACACACACACACACACACACACACACACACACACACACACACACACAACAAACAGCTGAGTGAGCAGCAGGACGTCTCTGCACATGCACGCTCAACGCTAACTGCAGCGTGGCGTGCTCTCAGTTTGACACACACGACACGTATCAACAAATCAGAGCCCGGCCTGAGGCTTTTGGCTCCGCCCCCCTGAAACGAGCTCAGAGGAAAAAAAAACAAAAACTCACCTGATGGGAAACAGAACAGAAATCTAAACGTGGACGAGAGACGGAGAAACAGAAAGCGTCTAACTGCGAGCAGATCTGACGCCATATGTCCCGCCCCCTGTGAGGCGCCGCCCTCCATCTGAGTCGGGGGGACACCCGGGGTCAAAGGTGAGACATGAGCGTGACCTCTCAAAGAACATAAGATGGACTCGAGAGAAGGCTGCGTGACACGTGACTCCTTTCATTTCCAAACCATGGCGTCTTCGCTGTTTCCTCACTCGCCGCTTTCTTCGTCCTGGACGTGCGACAGTCTCATTAAAGGGGGCGTAAACATCTGGGCCGAGCGGGCGGCGGCGGCTGGAGCGGCTGTGAAGTTTGAAAAGCGGAGACAGCGGAGACGTGACGTGAGAGGCGAGCTCGAGGGGGGAACGAGTCCGCAGCTTGGGATCACAAGTTATAATTACAATTAACCTACTTTACATTGTGTGTGTGTGTGTGTGTGTGTGTGTGTGTGTGTGTGTGTGTGTGTGTGTGTGTGTGTGTGTGTGTGTGTGTGTGTGTGTGTTGGGAATATGAAAACACACATTTTTTCTCAGTGAGTTGAAACAAAGTCATGTTGACCTTTGACCTGCTGAAGTCCGACCGTCTCAAACCTCCTCCCTCTCCTCCTCCCTCTCCTCCTCCCTCTCCTCCTCCCTCTCCTCTCCTCCCTCTCCTCCTCCCTCTCCTCCTCCCTCTCCTCCTCCCTCTCCTCCTCCCTCTCCTCCTACCTCTCCTCCCTCCTCCTCCCTCTCCTCCTCTCCTCTCCTCCTCTCCTCTCCTCTCCTCCTACCTCTCCTCCCTCTCCTCCCTCTCCTCCTCCCTCTCCTCTCTCCTCCTCTCTCCTCCTCTCTCCTCCTCCCTCTCCTCCTCCCTCTCCTCCTCTCCTCTCCTCCTCTCCTCTCCTCTCCTCCTCCCTCTCCTCCTCTCCTCTCCTCCTCCAGGCGTTTAGACACTGAGCTGTGATTTGTAGTTTTTTTACCTCGGCTGACTCTGAACTGAAGCATGATGTCTGTGACTTCACCACTTCAGGGTGCACGCTGGTGATCTAGTGCTGCTGTAGTGTGTACTTATATATCTCGTGTATATCTCACGCCGCTGCACGCCGGCTGAGGCGTGGCGCTGCACGCCGGCTGAGGCGCGGCGCTGCACGCCGGCTGACGCGCGCCTCCATAAGTCTTTAATAACTGCTGTGATGATGAACATATCAGAGTGTTCAGCCTGAGCACAGAGAGAGCAGCAGATCACTTTACGACACCAGCGTGTGTTTTAATCTCAGCCTTTTAATTATGAAACACACACACACACACACACACACACACACACACACACACACACACACACACACACACACACACACACACAGCCTGCACTTGTGGAATCAATAAGAGCTGCACACACATCAGCCCTTTGTAATAAAAGACTTTGTTTATGATGTACGTGAGTGAGGTCATTAGGTTTGCTGTTTAGCTCCGCCTCCCTGCTCGCTCTCATCGCTCGTCACTGCTGACAATTTATACTGAGAGGGGGCGGGGCTTTGGAGGGAGCACAGGGGAGGGGCGTGGCTTTAAAGGGAGCACAGAGGGGGGCGTGGCTTTAGAGGGAGCATAGAGGGGGGCGGGGCTTTAGAGGGAGCATAGAGGGGGCGTGGCTTTAGAGGGAGCACAGGGGAGGGGCGGGGCTTTAGAGGGAGCATAGAGGGGGGCGGGGCTTTAGAGGGAGCATAGAGGGGGGGCGGGGCTTTAGAGGGAGCATAGAGGGGGCGTGGCTTTAGAGAGAGCACAGAGGAGGGGCGTGGCTTTAGAGGGAGCACAGATGGGGGGCGTGGCTTTAGAGGGAGCATAGAGGGGGGCGTGGCTTTAGAGGGAGCACAGAGGAGGGGCGTGGCTTTAGAGGGAGCACGGGGGGGCAGATGGAGCACTGAGGGAATGCTACTCTGAACATCATGCTAGTTTTCTGCCTTTAAGAGAGAAATTAAACAACGTGTTGGTCCTCTCTCTTCTTCTTTTTTTCTAACTGCAGCACAAACACACCTGATTAAACTTAATAAGGTATTGATCAGATATCGACAGAGCACGCTAAGATCCAGCCAAGCCATGATTAACAATAGGTCTCATTTTATGAGATATCGATCCCCACTTTTATGATTCATTATGCTTGTGTTTGCAGCTTATTCACACTGAGGCTGTTTTTCACACCAGTTGTCCCTTTCCTGTTTCTGCTTTTCTTAAAGAAGCCTTTTGTCAGGGAGAGAGTGTGTGTGTGTGTGTGTGTGTGTGTGTGTGTGTGTGTGGGGCAAACCAGTGTCAGCCCAGTCAATGTTTTAATAAATGAAACCAGTGATCAGATGATGAACAGCTTCACCAGTTTGGAGACACAAAACCAGCGTCTGTTTCTGCTCGCTCATCCGGAGCAACAGCCACAGCTCCCGCTAAATCTGCTTTCCTTATATGGTCATCAGGAGCAGGGTCACGTGGCGGGAGTCCGTTATGGTTCTGTGAGAGACTTTAAACCCACCATGAGCCCCCGAGCGGCGTCTTAATCAGAGTAAATGTCCAGTAAATCCACGCTCGGCTACTTTGGACTGCAGTCAGACACGGGCTCTTTTTAAATGCTCCTTTACGTGGTCTGGTTCTATGGTGGAGAGGTCAGCTTCAGGGCTGCCTGCTCGCGACCTGAAGGTGTCTCTCTGCTCTCACTGGATCTGAGTCACAGCTCCAGGAAGTGGAGTACTCAGTCTCAGGCTGGACGCCGCCCCGCGCCGCCGCCCCGACCTCAACAGAGATCCGCTTTATAATAAAAATGTTCAGCCTCAGATTTCATAACAAGCAGACGTGTCGTTCTCCTTTGCCGGACTTTGAAAGTCTACATTTGGAGAGTAGAAACAAGCTGATCTGTCAGAGTCGCCGTGTGGTCGCCGCGGGATCAGCTCTGGTTGGTCCGGACGCCGCCGAGCCCAGCAGATGTGTCTCGGGTGGCGCTCCGTCTGCTCTCTGCCTCCGTGACACGGAGAGGCTGTCGGTCACAGAAACATCTCTGCGCTCTTCATCCTCTTCTTCACATGGAATCCCTCAGAGATTGTTCCTGCTCGTCCTCTCTCTCCGTGTGTTTATCATCTCGGCATCCTCGACCTCCGCTCCAAAATATCCGTTTGTCACACTGAAGTGTGTTTGTGACGTCCACAAGAGCAACAACTCAAAGCGGCCCTTTTTATACTTTGGAGCCATTTGATCTGAGGAGTCGGCGACTGAGAGGATTAGGATTGAATTCTGGCTCTGCTTCCCGGACTCGTTGGCGTCTCAGTTTTCCTGCTGTTCCAGTAAGAATGTGTTCACCTGATCGTGCTGCTGCTGCCAGAATGAGTCATGTTAGATTCTCAGGTTGAAACGGACTCGAGCGGCTCCAGCAGCTTCTTTTTCTCGGCCTGTGACAGACGGGACTCTGAGCGCCGTGGGGAGAAGGAAGGAAAGTCGAGCTTCGATCCTTTTTTTTATTTTTATTTTTTTGGTTTTCTCCGGGTTTTGATGATCTCAGCGCGGCGCGGCGCCCGTGTGTCGCTCCCATTGTGAGCTGATATGAATTTGACGGCTCGGCAGATGGAAACAGAAAGACGTCTGTGAAGCAGCGGCGAGGTCGTCCCTGCTGCTTCTCCTGAACTCTGAGATCAAATGAAGGCGATGCGAATCACTGTGTTTTTGTGTGTGTGTTGAAATGCTGCTGAGGCGCCGCTCTGAGTCACCACCGATGTTTGTGCCAAGACAAAGCCAACTTCCTGTTTTCAGTCTGACTGGTCGAGTTTCATGAATCATGAAGCTTCAAGGTTTCTTTCTTAGTGTTAGTCTATGTGTTAGCTGGCTAAACACTGAAGCTACAAGCTGAAAGTTTAGAAAAGTTCACAGGATGTCTCCAGGAAGCAGAGCTCGCCTTACGCTGCAGCTTTGAAGAAAAATCATTTTCTGTTTTTATGATTCTTAATGACATGAATTAATTTACATTATTTCATATATTGCTAATTGCTTCTATTTTATTTTAGTTCAGTATCTTTGTACCATCAAGAACCCTCGTTTTCGCACCGATACACCAAGTCAAGTTCCTTGCATAAGAACCAACTTCTCCTTGTTTATATAAAACCAGATTCTGATCCAGATGCACCGTGGTTTGATCGGCCTCTTCCCCCCCAAGTCTTCTTGAGTATCTTGAGTGAGACGTCTGCTATCGTTCATTTCATTTCCAGACTCTCAGCTGATGAATCTTTCCCACATTGGCTGATTATTGGGCCTCATGTTTTCTCTGGATGTCTTCTTCTGTTTGTGACGAGAAACGGACCAAATGTTGTGGTTTGGATTTGAGTTCTTGCAGTGTGCTGACACGTATCTTCAGAAGGTTTGTATTTAGAGTCCTTCATGAACTCGGTGGACTAAAACGCCGTCAGGTGTTCACTGTGAAGTGTCTGATATCTGCAGTCTGTCAGGGGGGAGGTAACAGAAGACCCCCCCCCGCCCCCCTCCAGCTCTAACAGCCAGACACTGGAGTGCAGCTTCATTATTAGACTGACACTTCATCATCATCACTCTGATCTCATGGCAGCCAGAGGTCAAGGATCTGTCAAACACTCTCCTCCCGTGGACACTTAAGACCAACGTACGACACGTGTTTTTAAAAAGTCAAACCCAGGGGACGTATTCAATCCAAACGATACGTCTCAGATGAAGAACAGACTCTTCAACACCTCGATCCACAATCAAGCCTTCGCCAAACCCCTCGGCAACCATCCAATTATATCCCTGGCAGTCTGAACTAGGCTGGAGCCGTGGACTGTAACTCCCCACGCCGTGCGAGGTTTGTGAACGGGGCGCTGAGATTTACTCTGGTGCCATTTTTGGGATTACGTCCCGCCGCAGGAAAATGGCTCCAACTAGGTTTTAGAGGTCAGTCCCACCCCTCCATAACGCTCCATATGAAGCCCTGTTTCCACCTAGTGGTCCAGTTTGGTTCTGCAGACTTTCATCGTGTTTCCACAGCCTTCTGTACCTCTGCTTGGTTAGTGCGGCGTAAGCCTGATGGAGATCGCTGTTTATCACAAGAAGAAGACGAGAGACGGCTGCAGGCTGGAAGGAAAACCATTCTCCAAATCCAAACTCGATTTCAACATCTTCCTTTATTCCCATTATCACATGGGAAGTCACAATCCTTTCAACCAATCAACAGACTCCAGGGGCTAGCTCCACCCTCTAGCTCTCAATTATATGCTTTTTCAATTAAAAAAAACAACAACTTGATTTGCAATTCAAGGTCGCACAGAGCAGGAAGTAGAAACTGTAGGATGATACAAATCGGATATTTTGGTTCCACTCCCGTCTGTTGACGGTGGAAACACCAATGAATGCGTACTGAACAGAACTGAACCACTTAGAGGGAGGCGATTTAAAGTCCTTATTTTTATCAAAGTTATTTCCTGTTTTGAAACCAGGAACAACAACAACATTGTTGTCTTCGATGCCACCAAACATCATTGACATAAACGCCATGAGAGGCCCAGAAGAAGCAGCTCTACTGCTGTTTCTAAGCGTCCGTTGTTGTTGAATGACGTTTGATTTTAGATAGCTTGGATCGGATTCAACAAAAAGATTTAGGAACATTACTACAAAAACCAAATAGAGAAAAAAAAAACGACACTAGAAGATCTTATAAAATCTACAATAAAGACCGTTTTAAAAGGAGAAGCAGGAAAAACAAAATCAGTTGAATTCTCCATCATGCACCAGAACCAGCTCCCCCCGGACCTCCACCATGCACTGCTGTTTCCTGCTGGACGATTACAGTAACGGCGTGCTGGAAAGTGACGTGTTGTTTGTACGACAGCGGTTTAATTAGCATTAGCATTCCAGCTGATAATCAGTGACTGTCTCTGGGTTATCACTGTCCTGTCAGCTCTAATAACTCAATCTGTGGCGCTCTGCTGCTCTTCATGCTCTGCTGTGGCTCTGCAATTATCTCTCCTCCAGAGCACGGACACTTTCTCATCATGTCGCTGTCACAGGGCGTTCACAACGCTCTTACACGCCGCGATAAGCCAAGAACCAATTTGAATGATGCAGCACGCACATCTGGAAAGAATATATGGATCTACGACCTCTTTAAGAACACCCTAACCCCCCCATCGCTTTATTTAGGGGACAATAATACAACCAGTCACTCGTGTGTGTGTGTGTGTGTGTGTGTGTGTGTGTGTGTGTGTGTGTGTGTGTGTGTGTGTGTGTGTGTGTGTGTGTGTGTGTGTGTGTGTGTGTGTGTGTGTGTGTGTGTGTGTGTGTGTGTGTGTGTGTGTGTGTGTGTGTGTGTGTGTGTGTGTGTGTGTGTGTGTGTGTGTGTGTGACGGTTTTATCAACACGTTGTGATTGGACAGTTCCACAGTGACCTTCAGTTGCTGCAGTGGTCGGTAGTTCTTTGAGCATCAGTCTCTCAAACCCAAACTAAGTCCTAGTCCAGCGGGAAAGTCCGTTGGTTCTCCTTGAGTTTTTACGTGTCGGATGATTCTTCACCATTGTGCCTCTTCTTCAGTCGGCGTTCCCTGAGTGGGCGGGGCCAGCTGTCGTCCCCCTACATGGTGGTAGGGCTAACTCAAACTCCAACAAGCTTGACAAAGTGAAGTCCATCAGTGTGAACGCAGTGCTAAGAACAATAAACCCAGAGGGAGTTTGACTTCGCTGTCTTTGAAGGAATTGGTATCTATCTGATAGCTGCCATATTAATGTATACAAGTTCACTTATTACAGCATTAGGAGAGGAGGCCAGGTTGAAGGATGGGCCAAAGAAACTCTGGAGCCAAGTTCACCATAGTTTACCCGACATGTAATGTCACCATCCGAACTATAAACAAGTCATTTTTGTTGTTGAAATTTCACAACGTTAGCTTGCGCCTTCCATGTCTTCATCAGGTGGAATAGTGTCGGTACAATGTTTTTTTTAAACTTGAAAAAAAGGCCCTGCATGGCAACCTTAAACGACGGCAAACTCCAGTGAAAAAAAAAAAAAAACAGGACACTGAAGCTTCAGTGTTTAGCCAGCTCTGCATCAGTTCTGTCAACAAGTCGAATCGGCCCAAAAAAAAGCCGACGGGCAGCGACGGAGCCGACCGACGGTCCAGTGAGGACCAGCCTGCTGCATCGCCGTGGGAGAAGCCCGCACTTCAACATAGCCTGTTCCCTTAATGTCTGATCATGGTGAAAAAACCGAGCAAACCCTCGCCGTTGGAAGAGAACGGTTCACTCCACCTCTGAGCGTCCAGCGGCTTCACTTTACCCAGAGTGGAAGGATAAACTAAGACGCCTTGATGTG
Source organism: Symphodus melops (assembly GCF_947650265.1). Lineage (NCBI taxonomy): Eukaryota > Metazoa > Chordata > Actinopteri > Labriformes > Labridae > Symphodus > Symphodus melops. The sequence continues at coordinate 11,176 of NW_027636668.1, read as the reverse complement.
AAAGTCTCAAAATGCTTAAAGGTTCTTGAGCTCTTGAAAGGATTTATGAAGAGGAATCTCCCGCTAAATCCCCTCCTCCCATCCCCCTCCGTCAATAAAAAAAGGCTTAGACAGGTAATTGTGTCTGTCTGCGCCGGATTGGACGGCCTCTCTCTCTCTCTCTCTCTCTGGACGCCCACCAGCTTCACTTTTTATCTGCTCCCATTATTCTCAGCTCCGCCCCTGAGATGTCTGCTGCTTCGCGGGTGGACACGCTCGTCCTGTGGTAAAAGTTCTGGGGGGATGGTTGAGGGTCACGATGCTTTCTCAAGCGTCCATAAATAAGCCGGTGTTGTTTTTATAGTCCTCGGATGAGCTGTTGTCTGTAGAGTCGAGGTTTGTCACGTTGGTGATGGATGCCCCCCCCCGTCCTCAACCTCTTCAGAGATTCATCCTCTGGAGGTGGAGGGACTGAATATTGGGCTCATTTGTCACCGACCTCCTCCCCTTTTTCCCCTTCTTCTATGATCCACTGTTTTCTTTTCCCTCCTCCACTTCATCTGCCCACATCCTGCCTCACATCATCTCCTTCTTCTTTGACTCTTTAATGCCTCTTTCCTCTTCGCACTTCATCCTCCTTCTCTCCTTTTATTATTTATCTTTTAAATCCTCCATTCGTCTGTCTCTCTCCCTTCTTCTCCTCCTCTGATTTCTCTGTCCACGTCTTCTCTCCTCCCGTCCTTCCTTCTGCGGTTGATTTCTCCCTCGCGGTGGCTGTAATTTGCTCAGAGATGGATGAGCCGGTCGCTGCCCCCCCCCTCGCTGCTTTTTGATGGATTCTTCGAGCCGCCCGGAGCTCGATTCCCCACGAAGGCAGACTGATAAAACAGGCGGCTGGAGAGAGGACATCTAGTGCTTTTAATGGGTTTCTAAAGGCCCACATGACACTGGATGAACCGTCAGGGTTCACATTATGGACTGGACTTCACTGGTACTGAGGGGGACTTTCTGATGGTCTCCGTGGCAGATTGACTGCTGAGAGTTTGGGACACACAAGTTGCTGTCCTAGCTGAGGTGTCACCGTGCACTTCTGCAGATTTAAAGGAGTTCTGCTCAGTCATTAAAATGTACAGCTGCTGAAATGGATTGCCTTACTCTGCTACCAGAATCCTTCCTTATGAATGGAGAAACACTGGCGCCTGGTAAGAACCAATCAAGGGGGAGACAGAAAAATACTACAGGAGCTTCTCTCCTCAGTCCAACACCAAAAGCCCGACTTGATTCCCAATTAGGTCAAATTAATAATCCCAATCCACAGTGTGCAATTAGAACTAAGGCAAGACAAATGTACCCTGAATTAAAATAAACCAATCAGAAGACACTCATGAAACCACCTTCCTTAGCTAAAAACAAAACAGGAAGTAAAGCGAGCTCCTCACTGATGCTGGCCGTACACCAAGAGCTGTCAAAGTCACAGAATAATTCACAAAGTCAGTCACAAAAAGACTTTTGCATATTGGCCGTCATATTAAATTGTCTTGATCATTAGTGTGTACGACCCGGGTGGGGAGGCAACCCTCAAGCAGGTGGCCCGGGTTGGAATCCAACATGTGGCTCCTTTCCTGCCATTCATTTCCCACTGTCTCTCTATTTCTCTCTGCCCTCTATCTGACTCCTATCCACTGTCTTATCTCTAAACAAAGGCGGAGCACTCCACCCTTAAAAACCCCCCAAAAAACAAACATAAACCTAAATCTTAATCTGAGCTGAGTAAGTCTTCAGTCGTGTCTTGTTCAAATGTTGCCGTTCAGTGACGTGACCTTGATCAGAAACAAATGGGAGCACATGCCAGCAGAGAACAGGAAGCTGCAGGGAGGAGATACGAGAGAATCTTTGCCTCCTTTGACGTGTCCTCACCATCGAACGGAGAAGGAATAAAAGGGGGGCAGAAAATCTAGCGTGCTAGCTAGCTCTTCCCCGTTTTATGTGGATGTTATTGGGCCAAACAAGGACAGAGGTGTTCCAACATCAGGATGAAAACTTCCTTTACAGAACATATGATGAAGAACGTGATGCTTGAGTAGTCGCAGATATAATCATGTAATCCAACCCGTATGCTCGATGTTTAAAAAGCACCCTTTCTACCACTTCATCAGTAATCTCTTTTTCCTGCTTTTCAATCAGAACTGCACTCATCCAAATCCAAAACTGATCCATATCAGTGAGGTTTGAAAAAAACCCCACTAATCATTGTAAGCAGCATGAATCGAGCAGCTTTCTGTTGGTTAATGGAAACAAACGTCATCTCTCTCTTTCCAGAGAAAAGGTCTGAAAGTGTCGGTCACGTAGAACTCCTGAACGTGACAATCTGCCACATGACCCCGTCAAGGATCATGTTGGAACCATTAAAGTCCACTTCATGGCTGCTAGCCAGCCTTTCAAAAATGACCCTTTAAAATCCTTTATTACAGAAATGTACACACATCCTTGATCTTCATCGGTCCCGTTGGTGGCGTCTGTGCTAAAAAGCGTTTCTTAGACGTTGAATTTGGTGGAACATTCAAGTAGTTCTGAGGTGATCCGAACCCTGGAAGCTCTTTAAACGTTATGGAGAGAGGAAAGAGAGCTCCACTCTCCCAATGTTTGGTCTTTGTGAGGAAGTAGGACCCTAAAAAAACAGGAATATACGATTTGTAGTTTTTAATGAACCAATCATTTTTTGCCTGGTTGAGCGTTTCTGAACAGCTCAAGTTTCTGCTTCCCCCCCCCCCCCCCCCCCCTCTTCCTCCTTTTTTTTTGTCCTCCGTGAAACGTGAACCCTGGGAATTCATTCGACTCCGTTTCCATTTCCTCCCTTTGTCTACCCTCCATGAATATTTAAATGAGAGATACTGAGCTTTCACCGCCTCCAACCTGACGATTCCACAATCTTCAGTTGGATCATAATTCACTCTGAGCAGAACACATTTATCAGAGGAGCGCAGAGTGCTTCCTTACTGGCTGCTTAAATGTTTATAAGGCCGGGCCACGGGGAAGGTGAACTCGCTCAAGACGATACCATCTGATGCCCCCTAATCCATCTGAAGGAACTCTGCGGGAAGAATAATGGGAAACGTCCATGAATAACCTCTGTGTGAGGCTCATATAGGAATCTTTTATATCCCGACAAGAAAGAAACTGGATAACATCTGCAGCCCACACACAAAGAGAGAGGTCCAACATGTCCAAGTCCATGGACTCGGACCTGAAAAATGGATCCAAGTCCATTTAAGTTTGTTCTCTAGACTCGTAAAAGTCCACCAAGCGGTCCGGTCCAGTTCAGTACGGTACCCCTTTATTGGTGTTTCCACCATCAGAACATGGGAATGGTACCATGATAAGGGATCCGTACCGTCCTACTTTTATGGTTCCCTTCTTTTGGGGTACTGATCCGACCCGGAAGGGTTCCAGAAGTGTAAGTAGACTTTACGCTGCCCCCCATATCTGCCTCAAACGCCTCCTTCTTCTTGAGCTGCTCGGGCGCCGTTGGTGATCGTCTTCATCGGCGGCGCCTGAACGAGATGAGTTACTTCTGATGGTCTTCCGACATTCCGACCATCAGTGTGTGACACGACGAGGTAACGTCTCCCGACTCCCCTAAAAACCAGACGGCGTCCTTTCCCCCGGTGCGACCTCTCGTCTGGATTTTTACAGTAAACCTGAAACAGGAAGTGACCGTCCTCCTTCAAGGCGTCTCAGCTGGTCTCAGTCACACCTCCACTGAATCATCAAGGTTTCTCATGTCTGAGGACGACGCCTGGTGTCAACAACCCCGCCGCACTCCAGTTGAACGAGCGCGTCGGGAGAACGCCGTTGTCAGGCGACAGATTGAGAGTTCTGTTGCGGCTTGTCAAAGGCCGGCGGCGAGTCGAGGCTCTGCGATGCGGGGGAGGGGGGGATGAATCATCAGGGCCGAGGGCTCTCTTTAATCTCGTAGATTACGCGCCTCACAGACGCCTGAGGTGTAGATTAAAGTACACGCGGCGCTGCTCGAGGTGAGGAACACCGTGGCGCTCTGTGTGTCTGTAAAGAGATGGATGCAGCTTTGCAGACACGCCGGCCTCATGTCGTTCTCTCCGTTTGAAGTCGAATCTTCACAGAAACAAAAACAAGTCCTCCTCCATCGTCTGGATTAAAATCCTGAAGGTTTCTGTGTGCACCTTTAGACCAGGATCAGGTTTTCAGGCTGTGCTTTGCTCTCGTCTTTCTTCTCTCCGGTCACATGTTCCCGTGAACACAGAGGCTGGTAACCCGAGCCGCTGCCGCTAGGAGAGCCGCCCGCCCGGCCCCGTGGCGTCTCGTCTTCTCCATCAGAAAGAGCGCTAATCCCAGGTGATGACACACACGCACCTTCAGCTGGCGTCTGATTGGCCGGACCTGCCGCCTGTCTCACAGCCTGTCCTGAAGCGCTGGAAGGATCCAGAGAGAGAATGTTTTTGTGTCTGACCGGAGCAGCTGAAGTGGAAATAACCGGAAGGTTCTTGGACTTCCTGAACACCAGACCGCCTCTCTTGGATTCAAAAACCCGGGTGGTGACCACGGCGGCGTCCGGTCATGCCGTCTCTCTGCGTGTGCCTGAGACGGGGGATCCTGCGGAGGTACAGACAGGTGCCTCGCTCTGAGGCCGACGGAGCGTTCAGCTACAGGAGCGGCCCGCTCACCGCCGGTATGTCCGACCCCGTGACCTTCAACCCCGCCGCGGAACGTTTGTGTTTGATGACGGATCATCGAGACCGAACCGGACCGAAAAAGACGACTAGTAACTCATTTATAGAATCGATATCTGAGCGTCTGAACAAAACTCAAAACAAGAGTTTGCTTTCTGTCGTTGAATTAAAACGTGTGTGTGTGTGTGTGTGTGTGTGTGTGTGTGTGTGTGTGTGTGCGCCGTGTCCGTCAGCTCTGCTCTCTCTCGTGAATCGATGGTAAATAAAGCCGATGTCGGTCGTCCTCTCACGACTCGTCTGGGCCGAGCAGCGCTCTGCTCTCTGATGAAAAATCTCTACCCAGCATGCATCTGTGATGGAACCGGGAGTATAGATTTAGCACTGCGTGTGCGTCCGTCATGGCGTGTCCGTGTGTCCGTGACGAGGGAGGATTTTGTTTTTGATGCCACAGAAGACACAATAAGCTCAGGAGTTTTTTTAAGGTCTTTAAATGAACATTTCAACAAAAGTCCCAAATCTGAATATTTGTTGTCTCGCTGATCAATCATGATGATTGATCATGATTGATCATGATTGATCCTCAGTCAGCTCAAAGAACATCCAACGTTTTATACGTTTAGAGCCAATGGGTTTGATCCTTTCTTGACTGGATCTGAGGAGCCAATCAGAGGAGGGGACTCAAAAAGCAGGGCGCTCTGCAGCCTCGTTCACAGCTTCATTAAACCCGCCTGGTCACGCCGCAGCTCTGCGCCCTAATGTGGCGGTAGATAATTGCACGGGTCCTGAAGTGAACGCATTTCCCTGTTAAGGTTGCCGTGGCGACGTGCCGGCGATACGAGCCTTAATGAAGCGGATTAATCTGCGCCTTCGCAGGAGGTGTTAAGGTGACCCAACGCCGCCTGACGGGCGGCGAGAGGTACCCTGGGAGTTGTGTGAGGAGTCTGAGCAGAGGCTCATGGGAAATGAAGTCCCTGGTGTCTCTCTGAGGAGGGAAAGGTCAGCTGCTCCTTCGCAGTCATCCTAACGCCCGCCTGTCACTCTCATCCCTCAGCCAATCAAAACAGACGAGCACAGGGGGGACGGTGTGTGAGCCAATCAGATCCGTTTGTGTGCTGTGCATCTGCAGCCAGCCTCTGGTGGACACTGGAGGAACTGCAGGATTTTACACAGCAGGGTGCTGATTGGTTAAAATGTTTAGCATGCGGCCGCGCCCCCCCGTTGTGAAGCGATGACCTCAGACTGGGACTCACTGGTCTAATGTAAATGTGGTCGAGCACGCCGCGGTCGGACGCTCCTCTGCTCGTGCTGCTCTGTAATCGATCCCCGCTCTGACTTCAACCTCTTCACCCCGCACGCCGCCCAGCCCTGACTCATCACTTCTCAGTGACTCGGACGCCGCTGCGTGTCATACTAATTCACGTCCGTCGATAGGAGACGACCCCTCACACAACTCCTCCTGAATCCAGAGCGAGCCCGGATCACCTCGGGCAGCTCGCCGTGACTCGGCCGCGTCTTACAGCCTGTTGCATCAGCACGCCGCCTCCTGACTTCCACCAGTCAAGAGCTCAGACCGAGAAGAGCAACAGCGATGTGATGAGGTGTCAGGAGGAAAGCATCTGTCCTAACTGTCCCGTCTTTGTTTGTGTCTTTCAGGAGTGTGCGGCTGCTGCGGGCCGCTGAGGCCGAGGTACAAACGCCTGGTGGACAACATCTTCCCCGAGGACCCCAAAGTAAGAAACCAGTCTGTTCACGTTCTTATCGCTCCAATAAAGACGAGAAAAAAAGAGAAAAGGCCAAAAATACATGTAAAAAAAATAAATAAATTAGTTAATTGATAAATTAAAGTAGTCCATGTCACATTAATTATCGCTGGACAGACTCAGGACAGACTTCCTTAAATGAACTCCCTCGTCTTTACCTACGACACCTGAAGGCAACACGAGGAAGTTCAAGGGCGTCCCGCACGACTTCACCGAGACCAAAACAAGTCTTGACGTGTGTGACGTTTTCTTTCCCTGAAGAAGACGAAGTTTGACTTGTTGTTTCAAAGACACTCTCTGAGTCTCTGAGGACGGTCTCTGGTCTGGTCTCGTCCTGCAGGACGGCCTCAGTAAGTCGGACATGGAGAAGCTGACCTTCTACGCCGTGTCGGCTCCGGAGAAGCTGGACCGGATCGGAGCGTACCTGGCCGAGCGGCTGAGCAGAGACGTGGTGCGACACCGCTACGGGTGAGTCCCATCTGAAAAACACCTGTGAGCAGTGTTTGACTGTGTGTTGACCTTTGACCCCCTGGGTCACATGTCACACGTTGACCTTCAGCTCACACGTCTTGTTGCTTCACATTTCCCTGTTTTAATATATTTTCCTAAAAAGGCACCAAATCAATGCAGTGATTAGAACGTCAGGAGTGCCGTTTAATTGGCTGTGACTTCAACTCCCCGAAGCCGACAGTCACAGAACAAACATCTCTCTCTCTCTCTCTCTCTCTCTCTCTCTCTCGTCCATCTGTACTGGTCCATGTGCTGTGAGCGAACCATGTGGCGTCTCTTTAAAGACGGCCCTCTCTCTGTCCACACGTCCGTATGCTCCTGTTTGTTATGTCACTCAAACCTCAGAGCTGCCGTCACACTTGGCCCGGCTCCCTGCCTCCCAGATGGACCGAGGCTGCCCGCACATGAGTGATGAGTCCATCTGAGCTGGACTGTGTTCACGCCATCACACACACACACACACACACACACACACACATATGGACAGTGTGATGGTATAGTCATCCTGAATGCATCATAACAAAAACAACACAGAGTGTCGGCAGGTGCAGACCAAAAGGTTTCAACAACCAATCAGATCGTCCAGAACATGTGATGGAGCTGCTTCCCACGTTCAGTTCATAATCCTCCATCCATCCATCATCCATCATCCATCCATCCATCCATCATCCATCCATCATCCATCCATCATCCATCATCCATCCATCCATCCATCATCCATCCATCCGTCCATCCATCATCCATCCATCATCCATCCATCATCCATCCATCCATCATCCATCCATCATCCATCTATCATCCATCCATCATCCATCATCCATCCATCCATCATCCATCTATCATCCATCCATCCATCATCCATCATCCATCCATCCATCCATCCATCATCCATCCATCCATCCGTAAATCCATCCATCCATCATCCATCCATCCATCCATCATCCATCCATCATCCATCCATCCATCCATCCGTCCATCCATCCATCCATCATCCATCCATCATCCATCCATCATCCATCATCCATCCATCCATCCATCCATCATCCATCCATCATCCATCCATCATCCATCATCCATCCATCCATCCATCCATCCATCCATCCATCATCCATCCATCATCCATCCGTCCATCCATCCATCCATCCATCATCCATCCATCATCCATCATCCATCCATCCATCCATCCATCCGTCCATCCATCCATCCATCATCCATCCATCCGTCCATCCATCCATCCATCATCCATCCATCATCCATCCATCATCCATCATCCATCCATCCATCATCCATCCGTCCATCCACCATCCATCCGTCCATCCATCATCCATCCACCATCCATCATCCATCCATCCATCCATCCATCCATCATCCATCCATCCATGCATCCATCCATCCATCCATCCATCATCCATCCATCCATCATCCATCCATCATCCATCCATCCATCATCCATCCATCCATCATCCATCCATCATCCATCCATCCATCCTCCATCCATCATCCATCCATCATCCATCCATCCATCATCCATCCATGCATCCATCCATCATCCATCCATCATCCATCCATCCATCCATCATCCAACCATCCATCATCCATCCATCCATTCATCATCCATCCATCCATCATCCATCCATCCATCCATCATCCATCCATCATCCAACCATCCATCCATCATCCATCCATCATCCATCCATCCATCATCCATCCATCATCCATCCATCCATCCATCCTCCATCCATCATCCATCCATCATCCATCCATCCATCCATTATCCATCATCCATCCATCCATCATCCATCCATGCATCCATCCATCATCCATCCATCCATCCATCCATCCATCATCCATCCATCCATCCATCATCCAACCATCCATCATCCATCCATCCATTCATCATCCATCCATCCATCATCCATCCATCCATCCATCATCCATCCATCATCCATCCATCCATCATCCATCCATCCATCCATCCATCATCCATCCTCCATCCATCCATCCATCATCCATCATCCATCCATCCATCATCCGTCCATCCGTCCATCATCCATCCATCCATCCATCCATCCGTAAATCCATCCGTCCATCATCCATCCATCCGTCCATCCATCCATCCATCCATCCATCATCCATCCATCCATCCGTCCATCCATCCATCCATCCATCATCCATCCATCCGTCCATCCATCCATCCATCCATCCATCCATCATCCATCCATCCATCATCCATCCGTAAATCCATCCGTCCATCCATCCATCCATCATCCGTCCATCCATCCATCATCCATCCGTCCACACACACACAAAGCCTCTAAGGTTGAGTCCAGACCCTCTTTAGAGGAGGCTCATTGCAGCCCCTTGTGTCTGTGATCTTCATCTGTAAACAATGTTAGTATTTGAGATACTTCTGTCCCCCCCCCCCCCCCCCCCCTCGCCCTGTGCAGGTACGTGGTGATCGCCATGGAGGCTCTGGACCAGCTGCTGATGGCCTGTCACTCTCAGAGCATCAAACCCTTCGTGGAGAGTTTCCTGCACATGGTGGCCAAGCTGCTGGAGTCCAGAGAACCGGACCTGCAGGTCCTGGGGACCAACTCGGTGAGACACACACACACACACACACACACACACACACACACACACACAGCCAGCAGAACATTAAACACATTACTCAGCTGCAGCCCAGAGGTCGATGTCTCTGCTTTAATTCCTCATTTAACTTTTACTCTGGCGGTGGAAATAATACCACATCCTGTGACAGATTCTGATTATTATTAGCCTTTCACAAGCCGCCAGCAAATGTCAGACTCTTTTCTTTTTTCCCCTCCAAAGTCTTTTGAAGGTGAACCCAAAGTCCCCCCCCCCCCCCCCCTTCATGCCTCTTGTTCTGGGCCTGTCGTCGTGGTTGCCTTTGTCGGCGGTTCATCTGAGCAGGAAGCAGAGCGGCAGGTTTTAGACGGCGTTGCATTATTTATGTGTGGTATTTAGACTGAGGACGGAGGAGGAGGAGGGTGGAGGCAGGTAGGTGAGGAGGGGAGGGGGGGAGGGGGGGGGGGGGGGTAACGGGGGCACGCGCTGCCTGTCGGAGCGAGCCGTGTTAATTATAGTCCCCTCAGGATGCCAGACGCTGCGTTTAATGTCAGCGCTGGGTTTCACATGTTCTCCGTGGAAAAAGAAAAGAAGCAGTCGTGTTTGGTTCCGTCAGGTGATTATCAGTTTAATGAGTTAGTCTGAGAATCATCGCTTTGTGACTCGCTCGCTCCGAACATCACACCGTCAGTCAGCGTGCAGGCTGGAGACGAGATCGAACGCAATCATCCCGATCAGCAGCATCATATGAATCCTCATGTATCGCCTCAGCACGGCCCGGGACGCCCTCCGACGGGTTTCCACACATGCAACATGAGCAAACAGACCGTGGCTCTGACTGAGGGGGGGGGGGGGGCGGCGTGCGTGCTCAGAGTACCTGGGGATTGGAGGTTTACTTTGTGTGCGTGGAGCTTCATGCCGTCTCAGAATCAATAAGAACGAAGGAGCAGAAATCAGACGTGAAAATGTGGTGAAGGAGCTCTTGCGTGTGTGGAGGTCATGAACAGCCCGACCTTCTGCACGTTGTGGAGACGGCTGCACCGGGGGAAGGAGCCGCTGCAGCGTCCTGCTGAATCCCGGGGAGGCCTGCGTGAGGAGGGGGGGGGGGGGTGAGAGATAAAGTGCCCGCCTGTGACGCCTCCAGAGGCGGGTACAAAGTGAGGAGTAGAGTCTCCTCCTGGTGCTGGGAGTGTGTGTGTGTGTGTGAGAGAGAGATAACACCTGTGTGTGTGTGTGTGTGTGTGTGTGTGTGTGTGTGTGTGTGTGTGTGTCCGGCTCTCTCTGTCACGGGGAAATTGGCGGAGCGTGACGGCTTGAAGTGTCTCTTCCTGCACTCCGTCTCAATAGAAGAGACACTCATCAGTCGGCGCTCGGGCAAATGAAGCCACTGAGTCAGACGCACCGGGGAGTTTATACGCCGGCTATTTCTATACGCCACACACACACACACACACACACACACACACACACACACACACACACCCACACACACACACACACACACACACACACACACACACACACACACACACACAGGTTGAATCTTCTTCCTGCTCTCCGTTCCTCTCTGGTCAGAGTCGGCTCTTCCTTCCTGTCGGCCTTCTTCTCTTGTGGTTTCTCTCAGCAGTCCAG
>NW_027636669.1:35000-37500 GCF_947650265.1 Symphodus melops | reverse complement strand
ATCAAACACACACACTGTATTATTACTAATCACACACACACTGTATTATTACTAATCAAACACACACACACACTGTGTTATTTCTAATCAAACACACACACTGTGTTATTTCTAATCAAACACACACACACTGTATTATTACTAATCAATCACACACACACTGTATTATTACTAATCAAACACACACACACTGTATTATTTCTAATCAAACACACACACTGTATTATTACTAATCAAACACACACACACTGTATTATTACTAATCAAACACACACACTGTATTATTACTAATCAAACACACACACACTGTATTATTACTAATCAAACACACACACAGTATTATTTCTAATCAAACACACACACACACTGTATTATTACTAATCAAACACACTGTATTATTTCTAATCAAACACACACACACACTGTATTATTACTAATCAAACACACACACTGTATTATTACTAATCAAACACACACACACTGTATTATTTCTAATCAAACACACACACTGTATTATTACTAATCAAACACACACACTGTATTATTTCTAATCAAACACAGTTACAGTGCTTCTTGATAAACACCTGAAGAACAACCTGCAGTCTGTTTCAAACCAAAAGGACAGTTTCTACTGACTCAAAGATTTCATTTTGAATTGTCTATAATTATTGACATTTAAACAGTGTGAGGGATCAGACCTTCATCATCATCATCATCATCATCAGACATTCAAACAGTGTGAGGGATCAGACCTTCATCATCATCATCATCATCATCAGACATTCAAACAGTGTGAGGGATCAGACCTTCATCATCATCATCATCATCAGACATTCAAACAGTGTGAGGGATCAGACCTTCATCATCATCATCAGACATTCAAACAGTGTGAGGGATCAGACCTTCATCATCATCATCAGACATTCAAACAGTGTGAGGGATGATGAAGATGAAGGATGTATTGATAGAAGTTGTAGAGCTTCATATTTGGTTGTTAATCTTCATGTCAGACTCTTTTTAATGGCAGCTCATCACAGAGCGACTCTTTACAAACTCACTGATGTTCATCATCTGTTTAAATGTCCCACGCTCCGTTTAGCCTCTTTTTAATCTCCCTCTTTTCTCCCCTATTAAACTCTGTTTCACTGAAGTCTGATCCTGTGCAGCGTCCAATCAGTGAGTGATATACGAGAAGGGGGCGTGTCTGTCAGTGAAAAGACTTCAGTGAAGTCAGCTCTCGTGTCTCCTCGGTCATCGCTCCTCGGATCAGCCTCCTCTCTCCTCCATCCTCTCTCCTCCGTTCGCTATAAGAGCTTTGGGACGATCCTCAACATGGCGGCTTTGGAACTACTTCCTGTTCGGCCGAGGACCGAGGAGACTGCAAATAAGGGACTTGGGATCCACCCTTAGTCCCTGAGAAAATATTTCACTCATGACTTCCTGTTCTCAATCTGTCAAGTCTGCTGCAACACAGCATGATGTTAATTCAATAAATGATGGTCCAATAAGAGTCAAAGAGAGCAGTAATGGGCGGGGCTACCTGTGAATGAAATGTTGTTACCATGGTGACCTAAAGCACACAGTGTTCAGGGTTTTAATTCTATGAAGATTTCTGTTGATGTTACTAACAAATATATGCTTAAGGAGGCGACTATACATGGAGAAGTGGGCGGAGCCAGCTTGCCAACATCTCCTTATATGGTAACTTCTGTCTCTAATAATCAAGATGGCGTTCATTTTGTACATTTTTGCTCTATCTAGAGTGACAGAGACCAAAAACAGGAGGGAGGGGTTAGGGGCGGGGCTAGCTGTGATTGACAAGTTGTTACCATAGTGACCAAAGTGCTGCTAAAGTCCCTCTTCATATCCATGTCTGAGGTGAGAGTGGCGGTCTAGACTTTACCATGCTGAGGCGTGCCCTCTGATGATTGGACGGTGTAGACGATGCTCTCAGAGCTCACGCCTCTGATGTCACTCTGCAGATACTTTTTATCCAGACGAACCATCCCGCCTTCACGCACCCAGGTCATCGGCGCCGAGAGCATGTGAGGAGAGTCCGACACCTGGGATACACACACACACACACACACACACACACACACACGCACACACACGCACACACACACACAGTTATAGGTCACCTGATTAGATCAGGCAGGAAGCTGTCTCATTCTCAGACACACAACTGTAAAGGTTAGTTAGTTAACCCTTTATTGGATGAGTCATCAAAACACCCCCCCCACGCTGTGTGTGTGTGTGTGTGTGTGTGTGTGTGTGTGTGTGTGTACATTCACCCCCGTACACTGTGTGTGTGTGTGTGTGTGTGTGTGTGTGTACATTCACCCCCGTACACTGTGTGTGTGTGTGTGTGTGTGTGTACATTCACCCCCGTACACTGTGTGTGTGTGTGTGTGTGTGTGTGTGTGTGTGTGTGTTTAGTTAAACCTTCAACCTCAAGGACCCTGAAAAACAGTCTGCAGAATTCAAGAGGAACCTGAAG
>NW_027636669.1:27500-30000 GCF_947650265.1 Symphodus melops | reverse complement strand
ACACACACACGTGGTTCTGCAGAGACTGAACATGTTTCTTGTTCGTCCCCAGAGACAAATCGCACTTTATCAACATGTTAAATTTCTGCACCGTGAACAACAGACTCGTGTACTCCTGTACTACAGCCATGATCTGACGGTCGTCACAGGTGCAGGTCTGACCCTGCAGCTGGAGTCGCCCCTCCTGTTCCTCCATCAGCCTGAACTGCTCGTAGCTTTGAAATCATCTTCATCCGGATCAGTCTGAAGTTCATACTCTTCAGCTTCCTCCACAGAGCCTGTTAGCAGTGAGGTCCCGCCCACTGATCTGTGATAGGTCTGGAGCTTCAGTGGTCAAAACCATGAGGATCTAGTGATGTAGTGTCCCCCCCTCAGAGGTTCCTTCTCAGACATGAAATACAGAGCATTCCCGTCTCAGGGGAAAATGAGGGCGGTTTCTAATAACACAAAGATTCATGCTCATGGAGGAAGTATCCACTCAGGTCATTTGAATTATTGGTGTGTGTGTGTGTTATGATCTGAGGACACATGCTACACGTATGACAGTTTCAGACTGATGCTGACATCCTGCAGGATCTAAGACCATCATGACTGATGGAGGAGGGACACGGGCCACATGTTCGACATGACTGTGTAGCAGACGTTGGGTCCTTACCGTAGCAGGTCCTGGTCTTCACATCAGCGTAGAAGCCCCGCCCACAGTCAGGTGTGCAGAGCCCGTCCATCAGGTAAGTGTGTTCTGTGCAGGCTCTGCAATGTGCAGCATCGTCACATAGCACACAGTCTGAAGAGCATGCTGAGGAAACACACACACACACACACACACACACACACACACACACACACACCTTTAAAGGCTGATTGAACAAAGTTCATTGAATCAAATCAGGAGGAAAAGGAGGAAGTTGTTACGTCTGCAAAGATGATAGGAGACGTCCATGAAGAAGCTCCGCCCACAATCCAGCACACAGTGACCCTGATGGACGCCAAACGGAGGCGCACAGCGCTGACATTGGGCGGGGCCCCAACACAGTTCACAGTGAATGTCACAACCTGAGACAGAAACACACACACACACACACACACACTTATTGATTTACATGACTCAGCTGATCTGTGTATGTTTACATGACACAGCTGATCTTTGTTTACATGACTCAGCTGATCTGTCTTTGTTTACATGACTCAGCTGATCTGTTTATGTTTACATGACACAGCTGATCTTTGTTTACATGACTCAGCTGATCTGTCTTTGTTTACATGACTCAGCTGATCTGTTTATGTTTACATGACACAGCTGATCTTTGTTTACATGACTCAGCTGATCTGTTTATGTTTAAATGACTCAGCTGATCTGTTTATGTTAACATGACTCAGCTGATCTGTTTATGTTAACATGACTCAGCTGATCTGTTTATGTTAACATGACTCAGCTGATCTGTTTATGTTAACATGACTCAGCTGATCTGTTTATGTTTAAATGACTCAGCTGATCTGTTTATGTTAACATGACTCAGCTGATCTGTTTATGTTTACATGACACAGCTGATCTTTGTTTACATGACTCAGCTGATCTGTCTTTGTTTACATGACTCAGCTGATCTGTTTATGTTTACATGACTCTGCTGATCTGTTTATGTTAACATGACTCAGCTGATCTGTTTATGTTTACATGACTCAGCTGATGACTCACCCTCACACACGTCTCCGTCCTGGTAGAATCCCGGTGAGCAGCTCTGTGTGCAGACGCCGTCCTGCAGCACATATCCGTCCATACACAGCACACAGTCTGTCCTCAGGGGACCTCTGCATGAGTTACAGCTCCAATCACACTCTGTGTGTGTGTGTGTGTGTGTGTGTGTGTGTGTGTGCATGGATTAGCATCGAGGGAGCAGAAGGTGTAAACAGAACAGACAGAGATCAGAGATTAATTTTTAATCTTTTTGGTTTTTTGTCTAGTTTCACCTGAACACCTGTGACTCTGTTCTCCAGGAAACAAAAAATTAATGTTCAATTCAACAATGTGTACGTGTGTGTGTGTGTGTGTGTGTGTGTGTGTGTGTGTGTGTGTGTGCGGGGTTTTTGGTTGTCATGGTAACAGCACGTACCTCTGCAGGCCCTGGTGGTAGTGTTAAGGTAGTATTGATGAGCACAGGTGTCATACTGACACTCTCCAAACTGCAGCACCTTGGTGGGGTCTCTGCAAGACGTACAGGCTCCGCCCACCTCACAGGTGAGACACTGACTGTCGCACGCTGAAGACACAGAGTGAGTGGTATACAGGTTAAGTCAGAAACAGGATGTAACACCTGACATCAGTGATGTGTGTTTACAACTCACCCTGACAGACCTGGTGACCATCGTCATAGTAACCAAGGGGACATTGAGGAGCACAGAGACCAGAGGGTGTCAGGACGGCGTTTACAGGACAGGAAGTACAGGAGAAAGGCCCCGCCCCACTGCAGGAGTCACATGATGGATGGCATTCTGAGAAAACATT
>NW_027636669.1:22500-25000 GCF_947650265.1 Symphodus melops | reverse complement strand
CGAGCACGACTGACAGGACGGGTGACACGCTGTTGGGGGGCGGGGAGTAAGAACAGGAGGAGGAGCAAATAACTGCGGCGTGTGCGTGTGTGCGTACCTTGGCACTGGTCGTCCTGGATGAAGAACACCTGTGGACAGCTGAGGACACAGCTTCCTTCATGCAGGTGTAAGGGGGGGGGACAGGAAGTGCAGTTTTCTGCAGATGGTCCAGAACAGATGGAGCAGGAGGAGTGACACTCTGAGGACACAAACACAGAACAATATGTTTAGATAGCTTTATTAAAGTCGTGTAGTTATTTGATGTCAACACAATGAAACTTCATTTGGCATCAATACACTTCAAAGCAGCAGAAAGGTGTGTGCTAGAGCCGTCACTTTAACGCCTTAATTAGATTAATTAATTACAACATTGTGCGCCACAATTTCCCAGCTGAGGATCAATAAAGTACACCTATCTATCTATCTATCTATCTATCTATCTATCTATCTATCTATCTATCTATCTATCTATCTATCTATCTATCTATCTATCTATCTATCTATCTATCTATCTATCCATTTATCCATCCATCCATTTATCCATCCATTTATCCATCCATCCATTTATCCATCCATTTATCCATCCATCCATCCATCCATTTATCCATCCATCCATTTATCCATCCATTTATCCATCCATCCATTTATCCATCCATTTATCCATCCATCCATTTATCCATCCATCCATCCATCCATTTATCCATCCATTTATCCATCCATCCATTTATCCATCCATTTATCCATCCATCCATCCATCCATCCCTCCATCCATTTATCCATCCATCCATCCATCCATCCATCCATTTATCCATCCATCCATCCATTTATCCATCCATTTATCCATCCCTCCATCCATTTATCCCTCCATCCATTTATCCATCCATCCATCCATCCATCCATCCATTTATCCATCCATCCATCCATTTATCCATCCATTTATCCATCCATCCATCCCTCCATCCATTTATCCATCCATCCATCCATTTATCCATCCATCCATCCATCCATCTAACTGACTGTCCTCATTAGAAATTGCAAGGGAAGAGATCTGATCTGCTTGTCCTGTACTGACCTGGTCTGATCCACATTGGTTTCTATGGTAACAGGTTACACCCAGGAAATACAACAGCAAAATGAATGACAGAGAAGTGTGATTATTTCTGACTCAAACAGTCTCATAGAGCAGTTTGTTTTGATTCTTGCTGTTTTCATTCACTGACCAAAGTTAACTTCAGGCCTGATGGATCTACGCCATTGTTAGTGTCGACGGTGTCGTGTTGCGAGTGATGCAAAAGACACATTGAAGTGAGAGAGACGTTCAGATTGAGTCTGATCTGAATCCACCTCTGTATGAGGTTTGAATCAGATTTGGAAAAATCAGATCTCATGAGACTTTTTGTGTTCAGACTTACAAAAAAATCAAACCACATACAAACTGGATGATAAAAATCAGATTTGGAGGTGCAATGTGAACAAGGCCTAAGAGGAAAGCTACTGCTATCCCATCAAGTACCACACCACCACTAATTCCACCTAAAAAGCAGCTCCTCCCGCAGCCTCCCGTCCTGAACCCTGCCCATTTTTTTATGGTACCCCCTGTTCCTCCTGCCTTCCCTGTTTTTACACAAGCACTGTCATTTGTACCAGAACCAGCACAGCATCCATTGCCCCAGGTCCCATTTACCACATCATCTGCTGTCACTACTGGTACTGATCTTCCTCCCAGGAAATATAGTTCAAGTCAGGACCACTTTGTCAAAATGATTACTTTGACGCAATTACGTATATTTGGCGGTATGGCCTTTAGGGATCTCCCTGCCCTTCCACGTGCTTACGTTGAAAGGCATTAGGCAGGGACAGCCCCATCCATGCGGCCTGCAGAGGGAGCAGAGAAGTGTAGGCAGGCGAGAGCAGTTTAAATAAGGCGGCATAAGAACTATTTAGCCAACAGGATGCTTCAGCAGATCAGCTGACCATCAGCTGATGTAGCTTGCGTGAGATCAGCTGACGTGAATTCTGGCACAAAATGAAAGCGTGACTCAGTGACCTGCTGGAACTTACGTGATACTTCATAAAAAGTTAGTTCTTTATCTATATTTCTCTGTCTGTAGTTCTCTGCCTGTAGTTCTTTGTCTGTGTTTCTTTGTCTGTATTTCATTGTCTGTAGTTCTTTGTCTGTAGTTCTTTGTCTGTAGTTCTCTGTCTGTAGTTCTTTGTCTGTTTCTTTGTCTGTAGTTCTTTGTCTGTATTTCTTTGTCTGTAGTTCTTTGTCTGTATTTCTTTGTCTGTAGTTCTCTGTCTGTAGTTCTTTGTCTGTGTTTCTCTGTCTGTAGTTCTTTGTCTGTAGTTCTCTGTCTGTAGTTCTTTGTCTGTATTTCTTTGTCTGTAGTTCTCTGTCTGTAGTTCTTTGTATTTCTTTGTCTGTAGTTCTCTGTCTGTAGTTCTCTGTCTGTAGTTCTCA
>NW_027636669.1:5000-12500 GCF_947650265.1 Symphodus melops | reverse complement strand
TATCTATCTATCATCTATCTATCAATCTATCTATCTATCTATCTATCTATCTATCTATCTATCTATCAATCAATCAATCAATCAATCAATCAATCAATCAATCAATCAATCAATCAATCAATCAATCAATCAATCTATCTATCTATCTATCTATCTATCTATCTATCTATCTATCTATCTATCTATCTATCTATCTATCCATCCATCCATCCATCCATCCATCCATCCATCCATCCATCCATCTATCTATCTATCTATCTATCTATCAGTTCATTGTCATATTACCTGTGTCTCCTCATGGCTCCTTGTGTTTTTTCCACCTTTGATGGTTTTATATTTAGTTTGGACCTTTTTTCAAATGAAGCCTCGTTTTGTCTTTTGTGTTTTGTTGTTTGTTCAAGTTTTAAATTCTTCCTCTGTCCTGATTTCTTTTTACCAACCTTAACTCCTCTTAATAAAAAAGTGCTCTCTAGAAGTTTAAATGATGCTGTAGCTAAATTTAAGGAAGCTATATCAGCTGCCTTTGTTTCTGTTCCATCCCCTAACCTAGTTGAAAACTCCTATAATCACTTTAGTCCCTCTCAGCTAGATCAGTTTGTAGATAGTGCGGTGGATTCACTTAGAGTTACTCTGGATTCAATCGCTCCCCTAAAACAGAAGCCAATCAAACGACAGAGATCAGCTCCATGGTACAACTTAGAAACCCGTACTCTAAAACTAACGTCACGTAAATGTGAAAGAATTTGGCGCTCCACCAAAACGATAGAATCTCGTTTAATTTGGCAAGATAGTCATAATCGATATATGAAAGCTCTACGGCAGGCCCGCACGGCCTATTACTCGTCTCTTATCGAAGAAAATAAAAACAACCCTAGATACCTCTTCAGCACTGTAGCCAGGCTGACAGAGAGTCATAGCTCATTTGAGCCATCTATTCCTTTAGCCCTTAGCAGTAATGATTTCATGAGCTTTTTTAATGATAAAATTCTAAACATTAGAGACAAAATTAGCAACTTACTACCTTTACTTAGTGCAGATTCCTCCTATATTTTCGATTCGGCAGAAACGGCTCCAAATTCTGATACTAACCTCGATTGTTTTTTTCCAATTAACCTCGCAGAACTAAATTCGATTATTTCTGCGTCTAAACCGTCAACTTGTCTTTTAGATCCAATCCCAACCAAGTTGTTTAAGGAAGTCTTTCCTCTAGTTAGCAGCTCCATACTAGATATGATCAATATATCTTTAGCTGCAGGTTATGTACCCCAGTCATTTAAAGTAGCTGTAATTAAACCGCTCCTTAAAAAGCCTACTCTTGATTCAGGAACTCTAGCTAACTATAGACCTATATCTAACCTTCCTTTTATCTCCAAGATCTTAGAGAAAGTGGTAGCTAATCAGTTGAGTGATTTTCTCCACAACAACAGCTTGTTTGAGGAGTTCCAGTCGGGATTTAGAGCTTACCATAGCACTGAGACTGCACTTGTTAGAGTAACAAATGATCTTCTGTTAGCCTCAGACAGGGGACTTCTATCTGTGCTTGTCCTGTTAGATCTTAGTGCTGCTTTTGATACAATTGACCATCAGATTCTGTTACAGAGACTAGAACAATTGCTTGGAGTTACAGGGACTGCTTTAAGTTGGTTTAGATCCTATTTGTCAGATAGATCTCAGTTTGTGCATGTTCATGATGAGTCCTCTTTGTACACCAAAGTTAGCCATGGAGTGCCTCAAGGATCAGTGCTTGGTCCGATTTTATTTACATTATATATGCTTCCTCTAGGTAGTATTATGAGAAAACACTCCATGAACTTTCATTGCTATGCAGACGATACTCAGCTCTACATAGCAATGAAGCCAGAAGACGCCAACCAGCTTCGTAAACTAGAAGCCTGCGTCAAGGACATCAGGACCTGGATGACCAGAAACTTCTTACTGCTCAACTCAGACAAGACTGAAGTTATAGTGATTGGTCCTAAGAACCTTAGAGAGACTTTCTCTGCCGATATGACGGCCCTTAGTAGTATTAGTGTAGCCTCTAGTACCACTGTTAGGAACCTAGGAGTTCTGTTTGATCAGGATATGTCCTTTGATTCCTACATTAAACAAATTTCAAGGACAGCTTATTTTCACCTTCGTAATATCTCTAAGATCAGACAGATCCTGTCACAAAATGATGCTGAAAAATTAGTTCATGCATTTGTTACCACCAGGTTGGATTACTGTAATTCTATTTTAGCAGGGTGCTATGGTAAATCTCTAAAGACCCTCCAACTCGTCCAAAACGCTGCAGCTCGTGTTCTTACTAGAACGAGGAAAAGGGACCACATTACTCCTGTATTGGCTTCTCTCCATTGGCTCCCTATAAAATCTAGAATAGAATTTAAAATCCTTCTGCTCACCTACAAAGCTCTAAACGGTCAGGCACCATCGTATCTTAAAGAGTTAATTGTACCGTACTATCCATCAGGAACATTACGTTCCCAGAATGCAGGCCTGCTCGTGGTGCCTATAGTCTCTAAAAGTACTATGGGAGGTAGAGCCTTTAGTTATCAGGCTCCTTTGGAATCGTCTACCAGTCGGGGTCCGGGAGGCAGACACACTAGGTACTTTTAAGAATAGACTTAAAACTTTTCTTTTTGATAAATCTTATAGTTAGGGCTGGCTTAGGACCAGCTCATAGTTATGCTGCTATAGGCTTAGACTACCGGGGGAACTGGCACCAGGATCTCTTATCTCTCTCTCCCTCTTTCTCTCCCAGCTTTCTCACCTTATAGTAATAAGATATGTCTATAGTGACAAGCAGTAGCTTGTCACTATCTTTGTATTCTAACCTCTCCTTTTGAGCTCTCTTAGGTTCCTTGAGCTCTCTTAGGTTCCTTGGGACTGTTGGTGAGGATGGCCTGCCCAAACAACCCCCCCCCCCCCCTCCCCCTGAGGATGGCCTGCCCAGACCCCCCCCAACCTATCCCATCCTATTCTTCTTTCTGCATCTTGTCCCATCTCCCCCATCCCATTTTCAAGCCCAGCACAGTTTAGCAGATGGCTGTTCCGTCATGAGCCCGGGTCTGCTGAAGATTTCTGCCTGTTAAAAGGAAGTTTTTTCTTGCCACGCCATGACGGATTAAGCTGGGCTCTTGTAATATATCCATCAGTAAGGTCCTTTACCTGCTTTATGTAAACATAACAATGAGCATGGTCTTGTTACCTGCCCTTTTGTTAATGTTAACAGACAAACAGTAAGGTCCTTTACCTGCTTTTGTAAAGTGTCTTGAGATAACGCCTGTTATGAATTGACGCTATATAAATAAAGATTGATTGATTGATTGATTGATTGATTCATGGCTGCGTAGCAGCTATAATCATATGTTTGTTATTGAATAGTCTGAGTCCTTCTAACATGGACCCTTTAGGACTCATGAGACCTCCAAGATAAAAAGTGATGTACTGGGACTGACTGACTCGTACCCCCCCCCCCCTCCCTGTTGAGCACTGTGTGTCTCATGTTTTATAAAACACCAAGTGGAGAAAATGACCAACCTGCCGTTAACTGTTATGAATTTACCTGGTAAGATGTCTTGTTGTCCACACAGGAGGGTTTCAAAGGGGAACACTGGGGGCAGCACCTCCCCTGGCTGACCTCTGACCCCTGGAATAGAAAACACATTGAGGTCGGGTCACATGATGTCTGTCTGTCTGTCTGTCTGTCTGTCTGTCTGTCTGTCTCTCAGGTCTGTCTGTCTGTCTGTCTGTCTGTCTGTCTGTCTGTCTGTCTGTCTGTCTGTCTGTCTGTCTGTCTGTCTCTCAGGTCTGTCTGTCTGTCTGTCTGTCTGTCTGTCTCTCAAGTCTGTCTGTCTGTCTGTCTGTCTGTCTGTCTCTCAGGTGTGTCTGTCTCTGTCTCTCAGGTCTGTCTCTCAGGTGTGTCTGTCTGTCTGTCTGTCTGTCTCTCAGGTGTGTCTGTCTCTGTCTCTCAGGTTTCTGTCTCTGTCTCTCAGGTGTGTCTGTCTCTGTCTCTCAGGTGTGTCTGTCTCTCAGGTGTGTCTGTCTCTGTCTCTCAGGTGTGTCTGTCTCTCAGGTGTGTCTGTCTCTGTCTCTCAGGTGTGTCTGTCTCTCAGGTGTGTCTGTCTCTGTCTCTCAGGTGTGTCTGTCTCTCAGGTGTGTCTGTCTCTGTCTCTCAGGTATGTCCCAGGGTAAAAGCAGGAAGTCAGGTTCATGAGATGACCTGTTACTTTCAGACTCACCTGAGGACATGTGACTCGAGCACACTCCGCCCTCTCACAGACCACCTGACCTCGGTCACAGGTACAGAACTCACAGCCTGTGCTGTTCCACATGTCTCCATGGTAACGCACTGCGCCCTGGTACAGGCAGCTTCCTTTAGCAGGAACACATTCATCACAGCAACGCCCGTCTCTCTTCACCTTGGAATGACCCTGATAGGTGAGACAGACAGAAAGACAGGTGAGACAGACAGACAGACAGACAGACAGACAGACAGACAGACAGACAGACAGACAGACAGACAGACAGACAGACAGACAGACAGACAGAGAGACAGACAGACAGACAGACAGACAGGTGACAGACAGAGAGACAGACAGACAGGTGACAGACAGACAGACAGACAGACAGACAGACAGACAGACAGACAGACAGACAGACAGAGAGACAGACAGACAGACAGACAGACAGACAGACAGACAGACAGACCTGTTTGTGACTCACCTTCTCACAGGTAACAGGCTGGCAGGTGTGTGTGTGACATTTAGATTGACCGTGGTCACACACACACGTGGTGCAGGCGTTCTTTTGCCACTGCTCGCCGTGCTGTAAAGATACACACAGTGTGTTTCACGTTGTGATGCTAACATTGTGTGTGGTTTGTATATACACACACACACACACACACACACACACACACAACGTGTTACCTGGCGTGGCGTTCCTGCAGACAGACAGGGGTCAGACACGCACTGAGGACAGCACTGACCGGGTCGGATCACCAGGTTTTCATCCTGCAGGAACACAAAGGCTTCTTACAGATGACATATTTAGAAGAACGGGTCCACGGGTCCACGGGCACACGGGCACACGGGTCCACGGGCACACGGGCACACGGGCACACGGGCCCACGGGCCCACGGGCACACGGGCACACGGGCACACGGGTACACGGGTCCACGGGTCCACGGGCACACGGGTCCACGGGCACACGGGTACACGGGCACACGGGTACACGGGTCCACGGGCACACGGGCACACGGGTACACGGGCACACGGGTCCACGGGTACACGGGCACACGGGTCCACGGGTACACGGGCACACGGGTACACGGGCACACGGGTACACGGGCACACGGGCACACGGGTACACGGGCACACGGGTACACGGGTCCACGGGTACACGGGTCCACGGGTACACGGGTACACGGGCACACGGGTACACGGGCACACGGGTACACGGGCACACGGGTACACGGGTACACGGGTCCACGGGTACACGGGTCCACGGGTACACGGGTCCACGGGTACACGGGTACACGGGTCCACGGGCACACGGGCACACGGGTACACGGGTACACGGGCACACGGGTACACGGGTCCACGGGCCCGACCCGACCAGCCATGCATCCTGGTGATGGACCTCTGATAGATTCTTTACTCTGTGGATGGACTGAGTTTGTTTTTCTTTGTTTGGGACTTTTACTTTATTTTGGATTGATAAAGTAAACTGTGTAAATTACAGTGTTTCCATGTGTTATATTTCTAAATGTCCGCGGTGTTGTAAAAACAAACCTGCACTAATAAGATGGATGCAGTCATCAGAAACTGTGATACGATTATTGATCATGTATACAGGGATATCAATCACCAGGTTTCTCTGTGAGCATGTAAACATCCTGAATATGATCAAAACCAGGATGCGGCTCATAATCGGGATATTTCAGTCCACGTAAACGCACTCATTGAGAGTTTAGATAGCCCCGCCCACATGAGGAAGAGGTTGATAAACAAAGCCAGCTGCCTCAGTGATTGACAGGTGTGTCACCCTCTGTTATACTCACAGGTTTGCAGACCACCTGCTGACACTCTTTGACTGAACACTGAATGTCTCCGTCTCTGCAGAAGCATCTGGAGCACAAGCCGACCCTCCACTCTTCGCCATCGGCGTACACGGCGCCCTGCAGAGAGCACGAGGCTGATAGAACACACAGACGTTATAATGAATCTCTGAAGTAAACAGTCTGTGTGGATAACCAGCCTCACCTCCTCCACCTGAACACAGGGGGCAGCACTGTCCTGATGGAGTGAACAAGCTGTCCCCCTCTGGGCAGCTGAGGGGGGGGCAGGGTCGGGGGCCACAGGACACGCCGCCTTTGGAACACACACACACCATACAGGGGGCGGGGCTCCACTCACTGTCATCCTATCAGAGAAAGAGATAAACAGAGATTGATTATAAAGATAGATATGACGAGTTACACATCTGATAAGTGAGAACAGCTGATGTTTCAGCAGGTGTGTGTTCAGGTGTGTGTTCAGTCACAGCAGGTGTGTGTTCAGGTGTGTGTTCAGGTGTGTGTTCAGGTGTGTGTTCAGTCACAGCAGGTGTGTGTTCAGGTGTGTGTTCAGGTGTGTGTTCAGGTGTGTGTTCAGGTGTGTGTTCAGTCACAGCAGGTGTGTGTTCAGGTGTGTGTTCAGGTGTGTGTTCAGTCACAGCAGGTGTGTGTTCAGGTGTGTGTTCAGGTGTGTGTTCAGGTGTGTGTTCAGGTGTGTGTTCAGTCACAGCAGGTGTGTGTTCAGTCACAGCAGGTGTGTGTTCAGGTGTGTGTTCAGGTGTGTGTTCAGTCACAGCAGGTGTGTGTTCAGTCACAGCAGGTGTGTGTTCAGGTGTGTGTTCAGGTGTGTGTTCAGTCACAGCAGGTGTGTGTTCAGTCACAGCAGGTGTGTCGTCCCCCCCCCCCCCCACCGTCACCTACTGAATACGTCACTCCTTCGTACTGGCAGGAGTTCTGAGCTGACGACACACACTCTGGACAGCAGCTGTTAGCGGGGATCCTCAGACGCTCACCCTGCAAAACACACACACACACACACACACACACACACACACACACAGACACACACACACACACACACACACACACAGACACACACACACACACACACACACACACACACACACACACACACACAGACACACACACACACACACACACACAGACACACACACACACACACACACACAGACACACACACACACACACACACACACACACACAGACACACACACAGACACACACACACACACACACAGACACACACACAGACACACACACACACACACACACACACACACAGACACACACACAGACACACACACACACACACACACACACAGACACACACACACACACACAGACACACACACAGACACACACACACACACACACACACACACAGACACACACACAGACACACACACACACACACACACACA
>NW_027636670.1:0-12779 GCF_947650265.1 Symphodus melops | reverse complement strand
CTCGTGTGTAAATGTGTGTTATGTCTCGGCCCAATATGTCGGAGAATCCTTCCCATGTGTTTTGAAAATGTGCAGCAGCACTGTGTTCACGCAGCACGGTTCTCATATCTGTGTATATCCATTGAACTCGTACTGTGTCACATGTCAGTGCGAGGTGGCAGCACGCAGAGAGACACGCGTGTCACTCATCTGTTCTTTCTGCATTTAAACGCTTTGAACCTGAGCACACACTTTCAGCCAAATGTATTTTCCTCATTATCATCCATTCATTACCCATCGCTGTCGTCGCTGTGCTTAGGTCTGTTGTGCTTCCTGCTTCCTGATTGGTCCATGTTCTCCCAACACATCAGGATTTCTGAATATTGAAAAAGTTTGATATTTATAATTTCAAATCTGTTGGCGGCCATGATCGTCTTGTGAGGAGAACAGGAGGCGATCCGTCAGATCATCAGGTGTTTGCTGACTTTGGTCTTCAGGAGGGGATCAGGTCTATAAATAACATTTAACTGAAACACTTCATTGACTGTTGATCATCTCAAACAGGATGTGGATAGTTTTCTTCAGCAGTCTTTGCTCAGCATGCTGCATGTTTACACTCACAGAGGAGATGAATATTACAAAACCCCCAAAAATCTACTTTGATTAATAGACTGCAACGCTTGGTCCTGCAGCCGTTCAAACATTTCAGCAAAGTCTCCTGCAGAAGTGTGACGTTTGAGGCGGCGGCAGCCTGGTGGGCGGGGCACACCCCCCACGTTGGGGGCTGAGCTCCTCTGGGGGGGGCGGCGGCCTGGATTTGGGGGCGTTCCCCTCTCTGTTCCTTTTTAAACTCTCTCCACTGTCCCGTCTCTACAAGAGAGGCACAGAAGACCCTGTCAGTGTGTGTGTGTGTGTGTGTGTGTGTGTGTGTGTGTGTGGGTGTGTGTGTGTGTGTGTGTGTGGACATGCATGACTAGCTGGGAGTGTATGAGCGCTCGTGACCCCTCCTGTGTGGTCAGCATCTGTGTTGCTCATATCATCACTTGAGATCTCCCACTTCGCCGTGACACCTGAGCTGCTGTTTAGTCCCCGCCCCCTCGCCCCCGAGGCTTCAGGTGTATGAAGCCGTTCATTACCCATCAATCACCCTGTCGATTGCTGCCAATCACATCCCTCGGCGCCTCATCTGTCTCCACCTCTCCGCTCCTTTCTTCGCCTCCTTAACAAGCTGCCTTTTGTCTAATCTTTTTTTCACATTCGCTGATAACTGTTGTTTTTCAATTTCATGCCCGTTCCTCGCCATAATCCATTCGCACAACACGCTCATTACTTATTACGCTTTGCCTCCGTCGCAATTGTCTCACAATTCAATAATCGCTTTCTTTCTTTTCTGCTCGGTAATTGAAGCAGTGGAGTGTGTGAGTGTGTGTGTGTGTGTGTGAGTGTGTGTGTGTGTGTGTGAGTGTGTTTTTCTTTGCAGTCTCGTCAACTCCATCGCCCTGGTATTCATTTTTTTCTTTCTTTGCATTGTGTGTGTGTGTGTGTGTGTGTGTGTGTGTGTGTGTGTGTGTGTGTGTGTCTGTGTCTGTGTGTGTGTGTGTGTGTGTGTGTGTGTGTGTGTGTGTCTGTGTGTGTGTGTGTGTGTGTGTGTGTGTGTGTGTGTGTGAGAGCACCCACGGTGGTATGAACTGTGCACAGCACATTAATTACACTTGATAAAAACACGACGTTCATGGAAATATTCTCACGTATGGAGAAGCAAACGCACACACACAAGGACACGCCGTCTCCGTCTCCGTCTCCGTCTCCGTCTCCGGCAT
Organism: Symphodus melops; assembly: GCF_947650265.1. Taxonomy (NCBI): domain Eukaryota; kingdom Metazoa; phylum Chordata; class Actinopteri; order Labriformes; family Labridae; genus Symphodus; species Symphodus melops. The sequence goes on along the minus strand of NW_027636670.1, from coordinate 10,980 downwards.
TTTAATTAAACGGCAGGACTCCCAAATGTCAAAATGACTCGCTCAGGCAGCGGCAGTATTTACAGTGCCATGAATTACATCTTCACGCTGAAAACAAAACACTAATAAATCACACTTTTCACTTTTAATGCAGGATCCGGTGACAAAATATGACAAAGTTTGATGCTGGGTTTTCATTTCCTAATGGTTCAGGCCGAACCTCGCTCATTCAGCCCTCGGGTTTTTCTCTCTTGTCAGCTTCCATCACTGTCCTCATCTATCCCGGCTGCCTTTCTCCTGAATCTCATGCCAACATTACTTCTTCTTCTTCCTCTTCCACCTCTCTCCCCTCCTCCTTTGTCCTCTCTTTCCTTTCTTCCTCCCTCCCTCACTCACGTCTCCGTCTCCCCTCGTTGGGAATAGGAGGTAATTTAGAGCGATGTAGGTTAATGACAGCGGAGACCACAGTGGCCTGATGTCTGGAAACACGCCTGGAATCCAGACTAGGACATCTGACACACTCTTCCTCGTGCGCTCTCAGCAGCCTCATGTTATCCGCTTTAAGACGGACAGACCTGGGAATCAAGCTTCCACATATGCGCCCTACATTTCCTCCGCGTGAAAGGAAGGCTGTGTGAGTTCAGTTACCTTGAACAGAGCCTGAAGTGACTCTGCAGCCCATCTGTCAGTACAGTACAGAAGGAAGCTCTTGACCATGACAGACCCCCCTCTCACCAAACACCCCTCAGTTCTCACACTGTTGTTTGTCCGTGTCCAGCCCGCTCCGCAGAGACCACACAAAGCCCCTCCTTGTGTCTAATTGGCTCTTTAAGACGCCCCGGCCGTTCAAACTCTCCACAGCGGCGGCAGAGGAGGCCGCGGCTGTAGCGCCTCCCGCTGAGCTGTGACAGGCTTCTGTTTACCAAAACTCCCCCCCCCCCACACAACTCTGTCATCTTTGCTTTCTTTCCATGTGATTCTCCCACACAAAGGGAGTCTGCTCGGAGCGAGGGGGGAAGCCCTAAGGCAAACAGGGGCCCAGGCAGCAGGACAGAGGGGCCATTGATGACACGGAGCCTTAAAAAAACGCCTCCAAATGGACGGACGAGAGAAAGAGAGGCCAATAACAGCATGAGCCGCATGGGTGTCATCTCAACCAATCAGAAAAGGCCTGCAGTTCGGTTCAGACTTCAGTGTTTGGGAATGAAGGGATCTTCTCGGAGTGGTGCAGGTTTGAGTCCGGCCCTCGTCTCTGTGCTGCATATCATCCTCACACTCTGTTCCCATGTTGAAGGGAAGGATCACAAAGCTGCTTTATCTCACCATACAACAAATCTCTGGAGGTTTCCACGTTCAGACGAGCAACACGTGAAGAGGAAATCCGTTGTTCTTTGTGTTTGCACTGTAGAACAACCGTGTGGTTCCACAACATCTCCTTCCTTTTTCTGCTCCTGTAGGAGCCGGTTTGTCTGATATGATCCTCGGGGAAAAGAACTACACTGCCCACGATCATAGAGCGTCACAGCCACGTCTCTGACTGGAGGAGCTCGCCGTTACCTTTATATTATATTTCCTTTATATTTATATTTTCAACAACACAAACTACAGAACAGCATCAACACAAAAACAACAAGTCAAGTAACATGTAAGAAGAAGAGGCATCGTTTGCAATGGATTGTGGGATGTGTAGTTCATGTACACAGTCTCGCACCTTTCCATGTTTGTTCTGGTTGTTGCAGGAGTATAGCTGGTTGTCATGGTTACAGAAGTCAGTCTCTTGATATCAGGATTTTTGTGAAATGTCAATGGAGGATTTGAAGGGAGGGGGGGGGTGTACTTCTGGTCACTGCTGAGAACTTTTGACATGTGAGATGAATCATGCAGGAGGACTCTTCTCACAGATAACTGCACCGTGTGGCTCCACAGAAGGTTAAAGGTCACGCTTGGCGTTTGATTTGCATGTTTAAAGAAACAGCGGTGAGAGTTCTGAGAAGAGAAACATCTCCAGCAGATATCTGGACATGTTTTCACAGAGCGCATATCTGCCATTTGACTGTTTCTGCCCGCCGGCAAATTTCCGTCTTATTATCTGTTCAGTAATTAGCAGGCAATCTGCTCATTATCAAGCCAATTATCCTGCACTAATAGCATGCTTAATCAATCTCAGTTTATCAATTATTACCGTTTAAGGAGGTGAGTGCTGGATAATGACGCAGTAATTTCCAGTCCGAAAGAGTTGGAGAGATAAGAACAAAGTTGTTTAGACTGAGAGGATGTGTGTGTGTGTGTGTGTGTGTGTGTGTGTGTGTGTGTTCTCTGATGATGACTGCACGCTCGTGGTGGTTGCATTGGGCTGTGTGAACTTGAGCGTGTGGAGATGAATAGGGGTTTGTGAAGCAGCAGGAGTGTGTGTGTGTGTGTGTGTGTGTGTGTGTGTGTGTGTGTGTGTGTGTGTGTGTGTGTGTGTGTGTGAGTGTGGGGCAGCTGCTTTTCTGAGTGCAACATTGTCCTCTGGAGATAAGAGAAGGGGGCCGCAGTCACAACTGTAAGACTTATCAAAAGGGAACACGGACCATTACACAGCTATTCTGACAGGCTAAAACCCACCATTACATTAACACACACACACACACACACACAGCATATATGCTCACAAATAGCCCATATGGACTCATGCTTGAAAAGGTTTGCTGGAGCATGCCCACAGCAGACAGTTTCTCCAGTGAGCCCTCATGCAGGTGATGTCTGTGTTTCCCAGCACACTGTTTCCCTGTCAGTGCCCATGGATGCCCAGGTGGGATGCCCTGGAGGGGGCATGGAGGACAGGATATCATTTTCAGAGGGGACTCGTTGGCCCGTGTAGCCCTCGCCCCACAGGGCAGGGGTGTGTGTGTGTGTCATGGTGAGGGGGAGGGGGGCATTAATTACCTGTGTGCTTCTCCCTCTGAGGGAAGCACAAGGTCGCCCCTGCCGAGGGGCTAATTATTAGGAAAAGAGCTTTTTAATTTACCGCTGTCTGCTGCCATTCCAGGGAGGAAGAGAAGCATGTCATCCTGCACGGCTGTGTGTGTGTGTGTGTGTGTGTGTGTGTGTGTGTTGGGGCTAAGCGTTAATGTTGCTCTCCTGGCCTGGACAGGTGGCCTTCAATGTGACCCCTTGACCCCTGAGGACATGCACAGTTTATCAGCAGCCTATCGTGTCCTTGCTGCTCCCAGCTGTCAATCACCTGAGCAGAGTGGCGGTGGATTGAGTCACGGAGGCGTGCTGTCAGGAAAGACGAACACCCACCTTCTCTCATGATGAGGTGTCCTGCTTCACCCCACAGAGTGGACGTTACCTCACTTTAACCACTGCATGAACGTTAAGAGAGCTTCAACTCTGACGCACAAGAATATAAAGGACCAATAAGCACAAAGGGGTGGAGCTGCACTCTGACATCACTTATTTTTCAGATCTGTTCATGAAATTGAAAGTTTGGACTCATCTGACAAACGATGAGTCGTCGTGCATAACATCCTGATTCTTGTGGATTGTTTATCTCCCTCCTGATTTAGATGCAGTCATAACCAGATTTTTCTAATCTGAAACTTTTAATCAGTCTCCTTTAAAACTGCTGCTGTGAGACACACACACACACACACACACACACACACACACGCACACACACACACACATTTGTTTCACATTCCCTTTGAAACCTAATCTCGGCCCGATTCCTCGCCAGTCTTTTAGCATGCGGCCCTGCAGCTGCGCCCGCACAGCAGGGGAGGGATCTGTGGACTTTTCAATCAGCACCGCCTCTAAGAGCTTCTTCTCTTTTTTGTTTTTTCTGTCAGGTTGCTCCCTTTAGCTCTGCCACCCTGCAGTCTGTCAGATCCTGCTCCTTCTGTCTCCGTGTGCAGATCTGTGAACCCAACCACTCACCCGCACCCCAACCCTTCAAAGCACCCCCTGGCCTGAAACCCAGCAGGGGGTCCAAGTTTCCTGACACACAATGATCTCTCAATCTGAGGGGAAGTAATCCATTTAGCATGTGCACGCGGGTTTCATTTTGGTGCCTTTATCAACACGTTTCCCCTCCCACCTCCCTCGCTGCTGTGTCTCAGCGGATTTAAGAGGGCTGAACTGATCAGCACTCGGCTGGTTTAGTCTTTTCAGTCAGGCTTGTGAATAATCCAGGTCCATTTCTGTTACATGCTCCGACATCTGCTGGGCGGGATTGTGATTCTTGGAATGTGTATCATCTGCTCCAAAGATGATATTCAAATGAGGGATCATTGCAGAATGAACACAGAGCAGACGTATGAATGTCTGCTTTTAGGCATGCTGCGGTTTGTTTTTCTCACAAGATTGATAACAGAGGAAAAGCATCTCAAATACAACAAAGACAAACAAAACTGAAGGTTTACAGTTTCCTTTCCAAAAAGCAATACAACGTAAAACCTCCTGAACGTTTTAACAGCACATCTTAATAAGAGGCGGCGATGCATTCAGGTGTTGGAAGAGTTTCAGGGTCGAAGAGACTTGATTGTCACACAGAATATAAAACAAACTAAGTTCAACAACAATCAGAAGTTCCCACTCTGGCCCGTTCAGCAAAGGACTTTTGTTCAGGGCAGCTATGAAGGCAGGGATCAGGATCCTCTTGTGCTTGTAGTCGGTTCTAATCCATCCGCTGGTTTCCGATCACACCTTTGATCCCATGTTTTAGTGAAACAAAGGCAGCGCGGTGAGCTCAGCTGAGGAACAGTTTCATCTGAGTGAGGAGAGCTGAAGCTCTGACAGGAGGGCGACTGGTCGGCCCGGCTTCTGCAGCGAAGCTAACAGGCTAAAGGTGTCACGCTCAGAGGTCAGGACTCTCTCTCACACACACACACACACACACACACACACACAATGAGGCAAACACCAGCTCATGCACACTCAATCCGAAGATGGGCCACTGTTGCCATGGGAACATCCCGCCAAATTCTGTGAGTGAGACGTATTTAAATGGAAATCTGTCCTCACGCTCCCACCACCAATGCACAAATCCAGATTCATTGCAGATACCCGTGTTAGCCCCCCCCCCCCATGTCTCGGTGTGTTGGCCATGGCTGGTCGCACTGCAAAGACAGCACAGCCCAGAGGTTTTTAAGCAGATTATCAAACCCGCAGTGAAACCAGTGGGGGGCGGGGGGGGAGTGGAAACTAATAAACACAGAGAAAAAACTCGACAGAGACGTTGGAGGAAGGAGAGTGAAAATGAGGTTTAGTGATGATTTAATTCAAACTGTCATATTCATGCCTGAAACAGAGACAGAAGGATTCTAGCCATAATATGGATTTACTAAATGATACTCCGCCATCTGGGGAGAGTGGCTGGGACTGGACACAAGTGAGAGAGAGAGGGAGAGAGAGGGAGAGAGAGAGAGACAGAGAGAGAGACAGAGAGAGAGACAGGGAGAGAGAGGGAGAGAGAGAGAGACAGGGAGAGAGAGAGAGAGAGGGAGGGAGAGAGAGAGAGGGAGGGAGAGAGAGAGAGACAGGGAGAGAGAGGGAGAGAGAGGGAGAGAGAGAGACAGGGAGAGAGAGAGAGAGAGAGAGAGAGAGAGAGAGGGAGGGAGAGAGAGGGAGAGAGAGAGACAGGGAGAGAGAGAGAGAGAGGGAGAGAGAGAGAAGGAGAGAGAGAGAGGGAGAGAGAGAGAGAGAGAGGGGTGGGGGGGGAGTTGAGGATTTGGCTGAAGATATGTGACAAAACCTAAGTGGCAAATTAAGGCTGAAGTTTTTCCTCTCACTTAGTCTGAACTAAAAGTAGAAGAGTATCTATATATCCAGGATAAGACATGCTGGTCAGTGCTGAACCTATCACTCAGGGAACAGGACCTCAAGACCCTCAAATGCCCCCAAACTCCCTTTGAGGTGGCCTTAAAGGGATCTGTATTAACTTTGAGTCATATATCTCGTAGAAATGTGAAATCATTTTTGAAGTTGGTGCCTTGTGAGAAAAAAAGGCAGAAAGTGTCTTTTTTTTGGCTCATGTGGAAAAAAGACAATAACTCCCAGAATGCACAGCACTTGAGGACACTCCCGCTAAAGTAGAATTCACGGATCATCGGACACATCGGAGAAACAAGTTTTGCTCAAATAAGGTTGAAAATGAGGATGGGAGGCGTAAGTAGAGCTGCAGCTATCGAATATTTTAGTAATCGAGTATTCTATCGAATATCCCGTCGATTAATCGAGTAATCTAATAAATCATACTTTTGCTTAATTAAGGTTTAACTCGTCTTGGGTCGTCTCTACAAACCTGCTTCTTTGCAGTTACCATGGAAACGCCTGCTTGTTACAGCCAACCACCTCTGCTCTACAGCTGCTGATGATGCTCACCATATTACTGACAGGGTCCCAAATTCACTTTCTGATTCACTGGTCAAGGCGGCAGGTAGATGAAAAATACAGGCTAACTTGGCTGAAATAACAAATAGTGTTTTGTGTAGCCTACACATCTGTTACAGTACATTTAATAGAGAAAGCATTATGTTCTGTTGAATCAATCACAGAATCAATCATTATGTCAGATAAGGAAATTGAGAAACTTTAAATATATATTTGCTAAATTATTATTCCACAAACAAGTTCTGTCTTGATTTAGCTTTGAAGACATCAGACATTTCATATAATCAGCCTGTATATTATTAAAAGTGCATCTCTGTCTGCTCCTGCAGCGCGCTCACAGACTACAGAGACCATAGACGCGTCTATGACAGAGACTGTGAGAGGACGTTGCTATCGTTATGTTAGCTGAGACTACAGAGACCGTAGACGTGTCTATGACAGAGACTGTGAGAGGACGCTGCTATCGTTACGTTAGCTGAGACTACAGAGACCGTAGACGTGTCTATGACAGAGACTGTGAGAGGACGCTGCTATCGTTACGTTAGCTGAGACTACAGAGACCGTAGACGTGTCTATGACAGAGACTGTGAGAGGACGCTGCTATCGTTACGTTAGCTGAGACTACAGAGACCGTAGACGTGTCTATGACAGAGACTGTGAGAGGACGTTGCTATCGTTAAGTTAGCTGAGACTACAGAGACCGTAGACGTGTCTATGACAGAGATTGTGAGGACGCTGCTATCGTTATGTTAGCTGAGACTACAGAGACCGTAGACGTGTCTATGACAGAGACTGCGAGAGGACGTTGCTATCGTTAAGTTAGCTGAGACTACAGAGACCGTAGACGCGTCTATGACAGAGACTGTGAGGACGTTGCTATCGTTATGTTAGCTGAGACTACAGAGACCATAGACGTGTCTATGACAGAGACTGTGAGAGGACGTTGCTATCGTTATGTTAGCTGAGACTACAGAGACCATAGACGTGTCTATGACAGAGACTGTGAGGACGCTGCTATCATTACGTTAGCTGAGACTACAGAGACCATAGACGTGTCTATGACAGAGACTGTGTGAGGACGCTGCTATCGTTACGTTAGCTGAGACTACAGAGACCATAGACGTGTCTATGACAGAGACTGTGAGGACGTTGCTATCGTTATGTTAGCTGAGACTACAGAGACCATAGACGTGTCTATGACAGAGACTGTGAGAGGACGTTGCTATCGTTACGTTAGCTGAGACTACAGAGACCATAGACGCGTCTATGACAGAGACTGTGAGAGGACGTTGCTATCGTTACGTTAGCTGAGACTACAGAGACCATAGACGTGTCTATGACAGAGACTGTGAGGACGTTGCTATCGTTACGTTAGCTGAGACTACAGAGACCAGAGACGTGTCTATGACAGAGACTGTGAGAGGACGTTGCTATCGTTATGTTAGCTGAGACTACAGAGACCATAGACGTGTCTGTGACAGAGACTGTGAGAGGACGCTGCTATCGTTATGTTAGCTGAGACTACAGAGACCATAGACGTGTCTGTGACAGAGACTGTGAGAGGACGCTGCTATCGTTACGTTAGCTGAGACTACAGAGACCATAGACGTGTCTATGACAGAGACTGTGAGGACGCTGCTATCGTTATGTTAGCTGAGACTACAGAGACCATAGACGTGTCTATGACAGAGACTGTGTGAGGACGCTGCTATCGTTATGTTAGCTGAGACTACAGAGACCATAGACGTGTCTATGACAGAGACTGTGAGAGGACGCTGCTATCGTTATGTTAGCTGAGACTACAGAGACCATAGACGTGTCTATGACAGAGACTGTGAGAGGACGCTGCTATCGTTATGTTAGCTGAGACTACAGAGACCATAGACGTGTCTATGACAGAGACTGTGAGAGGACGCTGCTATCGTTACGTTAGCTGAGACTACAGAGACCATAGACGTGTCTATGACAGAGACTGTGAGAGGACGCTGCTATCGTTATGTTAGCTGAGACTACAGAGACCAGAGACGTGTCTATGACAGAGACTGTGAGAGGACGCTGCTATCGTTACGTTAGCTGCAAACACGGAGAGAGTGAACGGAGAAAAGCCGACCGTTTGACCGGATCACGTGTTCCCGACTGGGTCGTATGGATCACGGATCAACTGTGTGCTGACTAAAAGTTCAAAGGGGCACGCTGCGCTCGCGTGTGTGCGCGCGTGTGCGTGTTAGCGCTGAAGTGTCTGTGTGTAAGAGAGAGGAGCAGGTAGCTGCAGCTACATTAAACGTGTTTTATACTCATAGCAAAGTTTTGATGACGCAAAAAAGTTAACGAAGCCTCGAGGCAGCGAAAATTCCTCGATGAATTTTTGTAATCGAATTATTCGAGTTATTCGAGGAATCGTTTCAGCTCTAGGCGTAAGCATTGAAAAGTACTCTCAGGTAATACAAAGCTGAATGTATCCCTGTAAGGTTGGACAGGTGAGGGGCTCACCTGTGGAAATAACACTCAGCTGAAAGAAGCACCGTCACTGTGAACACATGGCTGAGAACAACTAATCCAGAGGGAGTCTGACAGGCGTTTTGCTAACCTCCTGAAAAGAACGTTTCATAATAAACCTTTAATGATGCTGCAGATGGAGTCCGTTGAAAGCCTCGTGCGTCGGTTGTAAATGCTCGGCGATATTCTCTAAGTGATGCTAACAGCTAGGCGAGTGATGCTCGTGCGTTACATCAAGCTGGCTCCGCTCCTTCGACAAAGTTCCAGCCCCCTCATCAAGAAGTGTGACCCTGATAGGCAGCTCCGTATTTACAGAGAGCGATCGCACGCCTCGCCATGTTCTTCGTTGCGTTGGAGGTAGTGCACACCTTGAGGAGACACTGATAACTTGGCCCATTAGCATTAGCCCGGACCTGGAGTCCTCGGGGAGCACGCAGCCTGGAGGATGATTCCTCTTGTTGTATGGACTCGGCCGCCCACAGCCTCGCTCTTTAGTGTTTACCTTTTTATTTTACTGTGACAGAGGGAACAAATTAATCAGCGAGCGCTCCCTGTAGCACCGTGCTGTTTGTGACTAATGATAGTTTGAGGTTAATTTGTACACCTCCAAATATGTCTGTGTGTGTGTCTGTGTGTGTGTGTGTGAGAGTGTGTGTGTGTGAGTAGTACACACATTTGCTTATGTTACATTTACTGCACTCCCTCCAGGCTCAGAGAAGGCTGCACCTATGGAGGTATTAATGAATCACTTAGCTAGCAGTTACAGCTTCTTTAGCCCACATACCTGGAGGCTGTTTTCGTTAACTCTTCGTTACCTCACACTTACATGGCAGCAGTTATCTGCATGTTATCGGCTTCAGGTTGTGAAGGTGACGTAGCCTCTTAGCATCCTGACTGAGCTTCATGTCATCTAAAGGCCTCACACATGGTATCTCTCTCTCTCTCTCTCTCTCTCTCTCTCTCTCTCTCTCTCTCTCTCTCTCTCTCTCTCCTTTCGGTTCCTGATTCAGATCAAATCTCATCTTCACTCAGACTGAAAGTTAGACGAGTGAAGCTGTCGAAACATTAGCGCCTGTAAAATGCTGACACGCATGCTTCAAATGTCACCTCAGAAGGGACTCGAACCCAAAACCTCTGGTTTACGAGGCCAGTGCCGGTCTATGGTGGTGAGTCAAGGTCACCACCCCCCCACTCGCTCCTGCTGCTCACTCTGACTCTCTGCAGGAGAAACAGCAGGAGGCGTATGTGTGTGACGCAGCTCATTATGCAGACGCTCCTTTAATAAGCATACATCTGCATACGAGATCAGAGTGACCTCATCCTATATCAGCTTTCCACAAGTGTCTGACTCCATGAAGTCAGCGGGGTGACAGTGTGCCTCTCTGACTGTCAGCACAAAGAGGCCATCATTATGTCGGTGGCCCTGATTGGTTCAGCAGCACGACATCATCCAGGTCCGTACAGGCGGTTTGACGTAGCGCTGCTGAACCGTGAAGTAGTGCTGCGTGCATCTGTCGCAGTGTTCAAGGGGACAGGCGGGGACAGGCGGGGACAGGCGGAGACAGGCGGGGACAGGTGGAGACAGGCGGGCACAGGTGGAGACAGGCGGAGACAGGCGGGGACAGGCGGAGACAGGCGGGGACAGGCGGGGACAGGCGGAGACAGGCGGGGACAGGCGGGGACAGGCGGAGACACACACACACACACACACACATCCAACCCTCTAATGCACACACACACACACACACTCACACACACACACACACACACACACACACACACACACACACACACACACACTCACACACACACACACTCACACACACACACACACACACACACACACACACACACACACATCCAACCCTCTAATGCACACACACACACACACACACACACTCGCACACACACACACACACACACACTCACACACACACACACACACACACACACTCACACTCACACACACACTCGCACACACACACACACACACACACTCACACTCACACACACACTCGCACACACACACACACACTCACACTCACACACACACTCGCACACACACACACACACACTCACACACACACACACACACACTCACACACACACACACACACACACACACAC
>NW_027636671.1:0-13020 GCF_947650265.1 Symphodus melops | reverse complement strand
TGCGTGCGTGTGTGTGTGTATGTGTGTGCGTGCGTGTGTATGTGTGTGCGTGTGTGTGTGTGTATGTGTGTGTGCCTTTGAAGGCTGAGGCGAGCGTCACAAGACGACGGCTCGAGAAGTGTGTCGTCTAACGGGAGGCGTGACAGAAGTGTGCTCTTTGAAGGAGGAGATCCTCGCACACTGTACAGGAAGTGAACGCAGACAAAAAGACATTCACGCCTCGTCGCACGCCAAAAACATGGAGGCAGCAGGCCGAGCGGCGAACACGCCTCCTGCAGATCGAGCACAGCCCTCCTCTCGCTCGCTGTTTTTTTCTCAGGATCGACTACATGACGTCCTTATCACAGCACGCCCATCATGGCGAGAGAGGGGGACTCGGAGCCCTTCATCGTGCTGCCCCGTGATAACGCCAGCTCGTTACAACCAATCAGCAGCCTCCGCTCCACAGCTGCCGACGCTCGCCACAGAACTCTGATCGGATGTTTTTTTTTTAAAACCGCCTCACGATGAACATGAGGCGAGGGATGACGTCTTTGATCGCCCCGCCGGCTCAGACGAGAACCTTCCACGCCACACCGACCTGTGAAGTGTGCTGCCTCCTCGTTAACACGTCGACGAGGAAACGGGGGGGGGGGGGGGCGTGCGATAAGTGTGCTCCTTCCTCTCCCACGTCACGCCTCCTGTGGTGTGTGTGTGTGTGTGTGTGTGTGTGTGTGTGTGTGTGTCCTTTACAACAGGAAGAGGAGCGCCACCACCACACTTCAAAGGAAGAGAGCGCTGAAGTGTGCCGCCATCAGACCCGCGAGAACGTCCCGATTAACTGCGTCCTGACAGAGCGGCTGCAGGAGTGTGTGTGTGTGTGTGTGTGTGTGTGTGTGTGTGTGTGTGTGTGTCATCAGACTTACCGGGTGTCCTTGCTCGTCCACTGAATTGGTTCCTAAAAAACAAAAACAAAAACAAAAGTTGATCAGCGCTCTGACGTGACGATCACCCGCTCGTGTTTTCTACCTGACAGACTTCACGTCTCTCTGAAGCTCCGCCCCCTCCCTGGGCCGTGAACGTGTCCACACTCACCGAAGATGTAGACCATCCCGACCGCTCCGCCGACTCCCATGAGGCCGGCCAGGCGGAGCACTATCTTCTTGGCGTAGGCCGTGTTCTCCTTCTGCTTCTTGTCGTCCTTCTGCTCGCCCTCGCCTCCCTCAGGAGGCGGCGGCGGCGGCTGGCCCTGCACAACAAGGACAACCAGCGTGAGCGCCAACTCCATGAAGACTGTGTCGATACCGAGGGCACCTTTAACCGTCTTCTGTCTAAATGACTTTATATCCCTCCTCTTCATCATCATCATCATCATCAGAAGACTGGAGTAACCTGTCAGTTTAACAGTCCTCAGGGAGTTTACACACACTCTGTTTACACACTTCATCAACATGTGTGTGTGTGTCTGGGTTCACGTGAGGGGGGCGGGGACAGTATGCGGGGGGGGGGGTCTGTCCTGACCTTCAAACCAAACAAACCTTGAATGTTTGACTGTTTATCTCACAGCTCGGGCAGATTAAATGAGAGTTTGTCATTGACAGTTAGATCGGAGCGCGTGCGTGTTTGGTTTTCCAGTAAACCGCAGGGAGAAACAAACAGAGCTAATGCTAACTTCAGGCTAGCTGTCATACCTCGCTTTAAACAAATTAATGCCTTAAAGTGTTATAAATATATACATCGATTAAATCCAGAACGAGGCGGCTAAAAGGGTCTTATCTGGGGTTCTGACGTCACAAGGTGAACCTCCCAGCACCTGTGAAAAAACGCATGCTAAAACTAGCGTGCTAACATTAGCCTGCTAACCTGTTAGCCACCTTGAGCTCATTCATTCAGTACACAGCGTGATAAACTACGGCAGCCCGGAACAGACATTTCACACTTAAAAAGCGAACATTTTTCACAAGAATGACGCACATATAATATCCATGTTTGTTCGTTCAGTGATCCATATTACAGGAAAACTGGGAATGTCAGAGAAGTTGCCTCTTTTATTTTTAAACGGACATTTCGTGTGGGCGGGGTTTCACGTTGAAAAGGCGTTACCGTATGCAGTCCCCGCCGACAGCGCTGAGCGGTTGAACAAATCTAGCGCACCTTACCTGACTCTGCTGCTGGAGCTTCTCCTGGAGGATCGCCTGAGCCAGCCCGCCTGTCACGCTGCCTGTCGCGGGCTTCTCCGTGGAGAGTGTCCGGACTGTGTCCACCACAGCCGGGGAGGAGGCTCCCGCCGCCACGCTCCGGAGCCGCACGAGGCCCCGGCTCGCGCGCATACACACGGGGAACACGGCCGACATGTTTGGAGCATGAGCTGCCGGTGAGGGTGAGTGAGTCAAAAGGACAAAATGAGCTGATTGGCTGAGGACGGTTTTGATTGGCAGGCAGCAGGCGCGCTCTCGGCAGCTTAGAGGCCACGTGGAGAACGAGGAGGGCGGGCCTTACGGTTTCCGATCCAATCAGAAGCGAGAGTGAGTCTAACCTTCGAGAGCGTCTCAGAAACAGCCATGATGGTTGAGGGCAAGTTGCCCAAACTATCGGAAATTATATCACCTTCACATATTTTAGAAAAGTCAAACAAAAAGTGTTCTATGGAGGCCCTGAAGTACCAAAAATGAAATAAAAAAACACGTGTGTGTGTGTGTGTGTGTGTGTGTATATTTAATATTTTATACGAACTACCCCAAGAAAATGTGAGGAGTGAGAGGTCAACCAATAAAATATCCCTGTTTTATTCAAAAACACGTTTTATGAAGTTTAAGATCTTACAGTCAACATCAGAGTAAAACATGTAATAAATGAAATCTGATGTTTTGCCACCAGGGGGCAGTGAATTGTGTAACTGCCATGTCAAAGAGAGCAGAAACTTTGCTTTAAAGAAAAATAAAAATAAAAAATAATAAAAATAGATAAATAAATAAATAAATAAATAAACTTTGCTTTAAAGAAAAAAACCCTGCATACTGTGGGTGCGTTTGGATTGTCCCTCCTGTCTCCTCTCACTCTCCTGTTTTCCTTCACCCTGGAAGAGGTCACGTGGCGGCCATGATAAGAGAGGTTCAATGCTTCCTTTATAACCTCCGTTAGGAAACACTGGAGCATCCTTTACCAGAGGAGATGAGAAAGTGCCGACCCACAATTCATTGCAACCGCAACTTTTAAAGTGACTGATTTAGTTGATATTTTAATTGAACTTATTATTAGTTTCTGTGTATTTATTTATTTTACTTATTTTTATTTAGTGTGAAGAAGATGAACTTTACTTTTATACATTCTTGTTTCATGTTTGTGGAGATGATTCGCTGTTATTTGATGTTGACAGAGAGAAATTGTAACATAAAACCTTGTTAATAAATAAAGTCACGTGCTGAGTGAGTGGTAAAGCGAGAGAGAGAGAGAGAGAGAGTGCTGTCGTTATGAATGACTCTCCATCAATATGCTTTTTTTGCTCATTTATTCTTCTCTACAAAACAGACCAGACACTCTGACTGCGTAAAAAACAACTTGTGCAATGTATGGCGGTCAACAGAAATGTTCTGCTCCCATGCTCCGCCTCCTCTCTCTCTCCACCGAAGACAACCAACCAGGTGAACAGGTGAGTGCAGCCCATATAGTCCCGGCAATCACCGCAATGTAAACATGCCGACCACCAGAAACAAAAAGATCGCAAACAATAAACAAATAAACAAACTTTAACTTTAAACCAAACACTTAATATTCTGCTTTATGAATAAACATGGGTCTGATGATTTTTGAATATCTGATATCTGTTCGGTGCGATGCAAAGAGCTGAGCTGACTCCAGACCGTGCAGAGGCGTAGACCTGGATCCTCATACTCAGGATCCAGGCCTACGAGTCCTGATGGTAAATCACCCGAGGACCACAGACTGCTTACACGTATCTTTGCACTCCGGGTTTCTCACTTAGTTTTGGTGCAGCCGACGGGAGTGATCTGCAGAGTCGCAGAGTCGCTCCCCTGCTCGGCACTGGGTCGGAATAAAGGATAGATTGTCGTCTTTGTCGTGGTGCCGCCGTAAATTCTGAAAGATAGAAAGCTCCTCAGGAGGGGCACACTCGGCGTGAAGGCGCATCCCGTGAACGAGTAGATCAGAGCGCGGTCGTCTGTGTCGTAGAAAGAGACGATCCCTCCTTCGTAGTCCACGAACACTCCGACCTTCTCGGGCACCTTGGGCGGGGTCAGGATCACGGGCGGGTTCGCGTTCGCCTGGCAGCGCCCCCAATAACAACCCAGCGTCCAGCATCCACTTTCAGGACTGAGCGACAAATCGACGCCCTTCCTGACGATGGTCTCTCTCGCCACGCCCACTTCCCATCGCGTTTGCCCGTTGAGCTTGACTTCGTAGTAGAACTTGCCGGAGGAGAAGCCTTCCTCTCCGAGGACGTAATGCAGGGAGTCAAACCTGGCGGGGTTGTCGGGGACGCTCCTCTTCGTGCCGCCGTCCCTCACCTGCTTCCTGTCCTCTGAGACGATCAGAGAGGTGTGCGCCGTGTTTGGATCCAGAGTCAGATCGACGGCGTGCTGCCGCTGGATGTCGCCGAGCTCGTCCTCGAACACACCTCGTCTCTCATCGGCCAGGTTGACTTCCTCCGTCATGATCTCCATCTGCTCGTTGAGCGTCTGCTCCATTTTGGTCGTCGCACTTTTTACCGTCTCCACTTCCAGAAGAGGACGTGCGCTCTGCGTGAAGGCGGGTGTTGTGCTGGAAGGAGGGGACGCGGGCGGGAGACCCTGCAGGAGTCTGAAGTCGTCCTCGCTCTGTGAGAGCTCTTCCAGCTCCTTGCTCCTCCGATCGTCCTCCACGATCTCCAGCTGCAGCTGTCGGATGAGCTTCTCAGCCTGTTGCTCTGCCGCCTTCTGCTTCCCCTCCAGCAGCTCCACGAGCGCCATCTTTTTGGTCATCATCAGCGCCACCAGAGCGTTGAAGGCCTTGTCCGTTTCGGCTTTTGTCCTCTCCACGTCCTGCCGATCGTGCATCATCGAGTCCTGAATCAGTTGGATCGTGTTGTGCTTCTTCACCAGGCTCAGCTTGACCTCTCTGTGGACTTTATCCAGCTTCTGTTTCCTCTCCTTAAGCTCCTCCTCCAGAGCGACGGCTTGGTGCGTCTTGTGGTCGTCCTTCAAGCACAGGACGCACACGCAGCTCTGGTCCTTCTTGCAGAAAAACTCGATCACCTTGTTGTGCTTCTTGCACATCCTGTCTCCAAGGTTCTTCACGGGGTTGATCAGCTTGTGCCACTTCAACGCCTGAACGGCGTGATGTGACTTCAGGTGGCCGTTGCAGTAAGACGCCAGACAAACCAGGCAGGACTTCAGGGCTTTACGCTTCACCCCGTGGCAGAGGTCGCAGAACACATCCGCGGCACCGGGAGGGCAACGTCTCACGTCTTCTGCAAATCGTGTCTTCTTAAAAAGCTCCACCATGTCTTCGATCTCCGTGTTGACCTGCAGAGCCGGGGCAGGTGTGAACCCCACCTTGCACAGGGGACACTGGCTGCAGCCCGTGGTCGCCCAGTAGCCCGTGATGCAGCCTCGGCAGAAGCTGTGACTGCAGGGAATCGAGACGGGCTCGGTGAAAACGTCCAGACAGATAGAACACGAAAAATGATCTTCAGACACAGAGGTCCCTTTGGAAGTGTTGGCAGAGGCCATCTTGGATCTGGAAGAGAAAAAGGATACAGGAGAAAGTTTAACAGCAAGACCATCAACACCTCCTCCTTAAAGGAGCAGTCTGTAGCCCCGCCCCCTAGTGTTTAAAATGAGTACTGCAGTCTAAACTCTAATCATCACAGAGAGCTGTCTCCCCCCCTCCTCTCACACAGGTCAGCATGTGGTGGACACTGTAGCTTCAGTGTTTAGCCAGCTCTGCATGTGGTGGACACTGTAGCTTCAGTGTTTAGCCAGCTCTGCATGTGGTGGACACTGTAGCTTCAGTGTTTAGCCAGCTCTGCATGTGGTGGACACTGTAGCTTCAGTGTTTAGCCAGCTCTGCATGTGGTGGACACTGTAGCTTCAGTGTTTAGCCAGCTCTGCATGTGGTGGACACTGTAGCTTCAGTGTTTAGCCAGCTCTGCATGTGGTGGACACTGTAGCTTCAGTGTTTAGCCTGCTCTGCATGTGGTGGACACTGTAGCTTCAGTGTTTAGCCAGCTCTGCATGTGGTGGACACTGTAGCTTCAGTGTTTAGCCAGCTCTGCATGTGGTGGACACTGTAGCTTCAGTGTTTAGCCAGCTCTGCATGTGGTGGACACTGTAGCTTCAGTGTTTAGCCAGCTCTGCATGTGGTGGACACTGTAGCTTCAGTGTTTAGCCAGCTCTGCATGTGGTGGACACTGTAGCTTCAGTGTTTAGCCAGCTCTGCATGTGGTGGACACTGTAGCTTCAGTGTTTAGCCAGCTCTGCATGTGGTGGACACTGTAGCTTCAGTGTTTAGCCAGCTCTGCATGTGGTGGACACTGTAGCTTCAGTGTTTAGCCAGCTCTGCATGTGGTGGACACTGTAGCTTCAGTGTTTAGCCAGCTCTGCATGTGGTGGACACTGTAGCTTCAGTGTTTAGCCAGCTCTGCATGTGGTGGACACTGTAGCTTCAGTGTTTAGCCAGCTCTGCATGGGTCTGTAAAGCTTTCTGCGTTCTAACCTCTCTCCATGTTTCATCTCCAACATTGATCCTAGTTTGAGCAGCTTTCTGCTGCTGGAGCTTATTAGAAACATGCAGAGGCTTTTTAGCTCGGGTACAATCACTTCTATCTGAAGCAGTTCCACTGCCCACTTCCACTTAAATCTCAAATACCATTTACAATAAAAGGATGGTTTTTTCAAAGACGGGTTGCTTGCTCTCTTTAGAGAACATTTACAGGAGACTGTACTTCAAACTGTATCACCTGTGTGTGTCTACTTAGACTTTGGAACAACAAGCAGCCGCACCTGGTGCAAGAAAATATGTGATCAAAATATGTGATCTGTAACTCAGGGCGAGGCCTCTCAGCTCTTATTAAGTATATGAGCAGGCTTTGCAGGATCTGCAGGCATTAGATCTCTTTCAGGGTTTTATAAGACTAAAGCTGTGAAGTGTCAGTTAAACATCTAATTATTACAAATAACACATGTAAGCCTGTTTCTAAATGTAGGATCCTCCTTCCTTACAAGTTCAAAAACAACAACAACAGTGTATCTTTCACTCTGTGCTTTAAAAGTTAAACATGAGAGATAAAGTGAGATCTATATACGTGTATATAAACGAGGGTCAGAGCAGGTAAATGAGTCGTTGCTCACCTGTAGCTGTCCCGCTGTGTCAGAGCAGGAGTCGCAGCTCCGGACAAATATTCTCTTCTGTGTTTCGTTTCCACTGAAAGCTGAAAACACACTCCTCCTTCAGAGCACGCCTCCTTGTGTGTGTGTGTGTGTGTGTGTGTGTGTGTGTGTGTGTGTGTGTGTGTGTGTGTGTGTGTGTGTGTGTGTGTGTGTGTGTGTGTGTGTGTGTGTGTGTGTGTGTGTGCGTGCGCGCGCGCGCGCGTGCGTGCGTGCGTGCGTGCGTGCGTGCGTGCGTGCGTGCGTGCGTGAACTTCTATCTTTGTGAGGACCAATGACCAGTGTTTGACCTTCAGACATTCTCGTGATTAAGTTTTTGTAGAGGAAAAGTTAACTATAAACTTATGGACACACACACACACACACACACACAGATTTTCATTCATGTTGTCTTGTTTGTCTTAAATGTTGACACATATTTTTCACATCCTCATATTTATCTCTCACCTGTTTTGTCCTTCATCACGAATAAACATTTTAAAAATAATTAATAAATAAATAATTATTTTTAAATAATAATAATAAAAGAAATTATAAAATATAAATTCTCTGAGGAAAAAAAAAAATAAGCAAAAAGTTGAGGAGTTGAACACACACACACACACACACACACACACACAATTTACAAAAAAGCATCAGAAATCAACAGCTTGGTCATTGATTCAGTATCACCAACATGATAGGCAACAAACTAAACATTGAGCTGACCAATCAGAGCGAGCCTTTGTTTTATCAGATTCTGTTTGGAATTTGGACATTTTAGGAAACAGAATATTTTTACAAAGTCAAATATTTCTCTTGGTGTAGCCGGGTTCATATTTTAAAGCTGCTTTTGTTTGTGTGTTTGTTTGCTTTTAATCAATACGTGACGCAAGCAGAGCCTCGGACTGAATTACATTAGAGAGAGAGAAAGAGAGAGTGTGTGGTAGAGCGAGGGTGAGCTGGAGGGAGGAGAGAGAGAGAGCATCAGTGTTGTTTGTGCTGCGATCAGAGAGCAGAGAGAGGACCTTCATCACGAGACGACCAGCGGCTTGAACCCAGGTAAGAACACCTTCACGTGCAGGTTTGAGTCCTCGTGCACGCGCGTGAATGACTCGACGGTTAATCTTTATATGTCTGTGTCGTGTCTCGTGCTGTTTGTCAGAGGAGATGGAGATGCTGAAGGAGGGGCGCTGTTCACCCCCCCCCCCCCTGAAATGACCCTGTTTAACACGGTCAGCCTGTGTGAAACAGAAGATCGTGTTTTTGTGATGTTGACATGGATGAATCTGACGCACTCTTTTATTCTGATTCGCTCGTGAGTGTTTTCATTGTCTGTGCACGGGGCGTTTTTCCCCCCCTCCCATCCTGCCCGTTACTACGCACATTGGCACAAACCCCAAAGCAGAGCTGTCGCGTTTATTTCCTCTGTTTTTTTTTTATTTCATCTGCATGAAAAGCTTCGCTGTGAGCGTCGATGTGAGGGCACGCGCGCTCCTGTCTCTGATGCATCGCTGCGCGTGTTTCTGTCCTCGGCTTGGTTTGTTGTAAAATGGAGGCTGGATGGAGCTGAAACAGGAGGAGGAGGAGGATGCTGCCATGGCCTCCCTTCCTCCTCCTCCTCCTCCTCATCATCTCACAACCTGCTGGTCTCCATCACGTGGCCTTCACACACCGCTACAATCAAATCCTGTTAAACCGTCGCCTTCTGGTCGGTTTGCAGTTTTGTTATTTTGGTGGTTTCCAGTTTGACCAGTGATCCCACAGGCCCTCCGTGTGTGTGTGTGGGGGGGGGGGGGGGTGTTTACATGCATGCAGATGTACCTTTTCTGGGTTTTGTGTATCACGTGACACAAAGCCTTCACCAGGCAGAGAAACAGCCAAATATATATTATATTATATTATATTATATTATATTATATTATGTGATAACAAAACTGATGAATCCAAAGTAGGTTCTTAAAAACAACACAAACACGCCGCCCTGAGTTCATGACTTCCTTCTCTCCGGGTCCGACTGTGGAGACGGTTGGATTGAGCTTCAGGTCCAGACGTGCAGAGAAGCTCGTGTCTGTTAGGACGATGAATATTGTTGTTAGTTCGTCCACAGCTGACGGAGCTCTTCGCAGTTCAGCTGCTGCGTTTCTTCGTTCACTTCGCACGCAGGATCTGGGAATGATGTCACACGCCAGCTGACTGCGTTCCAGATGGAAGCGAGTCGGACGAGCGACTCGGCCGCTCAGGAGTGTACACGCTGTACACGCTGCTGAACTTTAGTCCTGGAGTCCGGAGCGGCCATGTTGGATTTGAAGCTCGGCTCGTGGTGCGTTCTTTTTGACCTCCACAGTCAGAAGATATCCAGTATGACACTTCGTCGGGAACGCTCCATGATGTCGGAATATCGACTCGGAAAGTTTGAAATCCAACATGGCTGCTACGTGCATCAACAGTGACGTTGCACAGTGTGACGCTTTAGGGTTGTTAAATCATTTATTTACAGACATGTTGTCAGAGTATCACACAGTTTTCATCTCCAGCGATTTGACTTCTCGCACAAAAAAGGCGGGAAAAAAAAGGCTTCGTTCACACACTTTTTCTCCATGTGCATCAAACACGCTTCACATCCGTGTGTGTCCGTGGTGACTCATGTGGTCGTGTTGCGTAAACTTCGTCGTGCCCACAGTCAGACGGGAGCAGCTGTGAGCTGAGGTTGCATAAAACATGCTACAAACACAGAGAGCGGTCCGTCCATGGACGTGACGGCAGGACGGCGTGTCGTTGTTGTTGTCGTTGTTGTTTTCACGTCAGCGTAACAAAACGTATTTGTTCCCTTTGATCGGACGACAGAAGAATTATGATGTTCAAACTGAATCTCTGTCCAGTCTCAGTTCTAGTGTTTAAAACAAATCAGATCAGTCTGTTTACATGTCTGATGCAACTGATAGCAACGGTTAGCTTAGCATGTAGCAGCCGCTGCAGACAGAATCTGACTCTGATGGAAAAGACAACAGAGCTGCTGCTGCTGTGTGTGTGTGTGCGTGTGTGTGTGTGCGTGTGTACTAAGCCTCAGACATGTGCAGACAGATTCTGACTGGTTCACTGGTTTCACTGGTTTCACTGGCGTCCTGTAAAACAAAGAGAAGAAAATGACGCCTCAAACGCAGGACGGATGGTCAACAAAACCAGAAAGACGGAGACGAGCGTGATAACCTGAGAGTAGAAGAAGACTTGTTGATGTTTCTGCATTCAGACTTGATTTGGATCTTTTATAAAAAACAAATATGAGATGAAAATGTGTCAGATTTTGATTTCTTTAAATGATTTCATGATGCAGTGATCTCCACATCCTTAAAGCTTAAAGCTCAGGTTTGATTCTTAAAAGTCAAAGACATGAATGATGTCAAACATGGCGGCGCAGACGAACACAGGCTATATATATCGATCAGCAAGTCGATCTTTAGAAGAGAATTTAAAGAATTCTGCTTCCTTCCCTCCTTCCTTCCCTCCCTCCTTCCTTCCTTCCTTCCTTCCCTTCCTTCCTTCCCTCCTTCCTTCCCTCCCTCCTTCCTTCCCTCCCTCCTTCCTTCCTTCCTTCCTTCCTTCCCTCCTTCCTTCCCTCCCTCCCTTCCTTCCTTCCTTCTTCCTTCCTTCCCTCCTTCCTTCCCTCCTTCCTTCCCTCCCTCCTTCCTTCCCTTCCCCTCCTTCCTTCCTTTCTTCCTTCCCTCCTTCCTTCCCTCCTTCCTTCCCTCCCTCCTTCCTTCCTTTCTTCCTTCCTTCCTTCCTTCCCTCCTTCCTTCCCTCCTTCCTTCCTTCCCTCCCTCCTTCCTTCCTTCCTTCCTTCCCTCCTTCCTTCCCTCCTCCTTCCTTCCCTCCCTCCTTCCTTCCTTCCTTCCTTCCCCTTCCTTCCCTCCCTCCTTCCTTCCTTCCTTCCTTCCCTCCTTCCTTCCTTCCCTCCTTCCTTCCTTCCCTCCCTCCTTCCTTCCTTCCTTCCTTCCTTCCTTCCTTCCTTCCCTCCTTCCTTCCCTCCTTCCTTCCCTCCCTCCTTCCTTCCCTCCCTCCTTCCTTCCTTTCTTCCTTCCCTCCTTCCTTCCCTCCTTCCTTCCCTCCCTCCTTCCTTCCTTTCTTCCTTCCTTCCTTCCTTCCCTCCTTCCTTCCCTCCTTCCTTCCTTCCCTCCCTCCTTCCTTCCTTCCTTCCTTCCTTCCCTCCCTCCTTCCTTCCCTCCCTCCTTCCTTCCTTCCTTCCTTCCCTCCTTCCTTCCCTCCCTCCTTCCTTCCTTCCTTCCTTCCCTCCTTCCTTCCTTCCCTCCTTCCTTCCTTCCTTCCCTCCCTCCTTCCTTCCCTCCTTCCTTCCTTCCTTCCCTCCTTTCTTCCCTCCTTCCTTCCCTCCTTTCTTCCCTCCTTCCTTCCTTCCTTCCTTCCTTCCTTCCTTCCTTCTTTACTTCCTTCCTTCCTTCCTTCCTTCCTTCCTTCCTTCCTTCTTTACTTCCGTCCTTCCCTCCTTCCTTCCTTCCCTCCTTCCTTCCTTCCTTCCTTCCTTCCTTCCCTCCTTCCTTCCTTCCTTCCCTCCTTCCTTCCTTCCTTCCCTCCTTCCTTCCTTCCTTCCTTCCTTCCTTCCCTCCTTCCTTCCTTCCTTCCTTCCCTCCTTCCTTCCTTCCTTCCCTCCTTCCTTCCTTCCTTCCTTCCTTCCCTCCTTCCTTCCTTCCTTCCCTCCTTCCTTCCTTCCTTCCCTCCTTCCTTCCTTCCTTCCTTCCTTCCTTCCCTCCTTCCTTCCTTCCTTCCTTCCCTCCTTCCTTCCTTCCTTCCCTCCTTCCTTCCTTCCTTCCTTCCCTCCTTCCTTCCTTCCGTCCTTCCCTCCTTCCTTCCTTCCCTCCTTCCTTCCTCACATGTAAGATGGCGGAGGAGGAGGAGATGGATGTTGTGCTGATGGAGGGAGTGGCTGCTGGATGCATTTCAGCGTCTGGTCCATTTTCTAAAGTGGAGAGCAGAACTCCTCCAGTCCGGCCCGTCGACGTGCTGATGATGGACACTGAGTGTTAGCGTTAGCGTCTTTAGCTACCTCTCTAATCAGTGGCTCAGTTGGCTTACATTAGCCTTGCTCTCTCTCTCTCACACACACACACACACACACACACACATGCAGGAGCTAAACATAGCACAGGTCTGATGCTGCAGATCAGAGAGGAGTGGATGAAGTATAGAAATAAATAATGTAGAGGTTCACAGGTCCTGGTCCGAGCTGCTCGGCGGGCTTCACAAGATCACAGGAGAACTACGAGATCACGCAGGGGAAACGCCTCGGGTGTTTTATTTTGAAATTGACCAGATGCTCTATGCATTCCCTAAAGTGACTTCCTGTATGGCTCAGTGCAGCTCGCCGCGTGCATGCAGCGTGCATGCAGCAGAGTGACGCAGCTGGTAAAGTTTCCAATCCAACGTTCTGCTTCTTTACAAAGAATAAATCTTTAGAAGAAGAACGCTAACCTTCTCTGTTTAGCTGAAAGTTGCACATTTTAATATCGGGCTTAATTGTCGAGGAACTGCAGATTTTTACACTTCCTGACTGGCTTCATATTTCTATACGAGTTACAGATAAATATTCTCAGTCATGGATTTGATGATTTCATATTAATGAATGTGTTCTTCGTCCTGTGTGACAGGCCCGGCTGCAGCATCCCGCATC
>NW_027636672.1:0-12942 GCF_947650265.1 Symphodus melops | reverse complement strand
GCAGATGTGATTCTCTTGGGTTTGCTGCATCTTAATAAGAAATCTCCCCGAATGACCCGAAACATTACCACTCTCCACATGTCCACATGTTTATATAAGTATTGAAATGAATGCATTCTTGTATCTGATGAACACTTGGGACGTTGATAGAAAGATTGTTTTCCAGAAAAGGCACAAACTGGAGCATAAAACTGATCAGAATGCAGAACAATGAATGTTAGGTGTCCAAAATCTTCTGGGGGAGATCCCCAGATCCTCCATAACCTCACTGTGAACACTATTGACATGCATTCTCAATATTACATGTTATTTTGTCTCTGGTTCCAGGTTGTTGCATAGATTTCCAAACTGTCCTCTGAGACCAGGGTGCAGCAATGTCTTATTCTGAACTCGTTAATGTCCTGGAGGAGCTGGGGGAAAAGGAGTACAAAAAGTTCAAGCGGTTCCTGGAACATTCTGCCGAATTAGATGGCTTCCCTGCGATCCCGAAGAGCAAGCTGGAGAAGGCGGAATGTTTTGAAACAGTGGATCTGATGATGCAGACTCACGGCCTCTCTGGTGCTCTGAAAGTAACAGCAGGGCTCCTGAAGAAGATCCCCAGGCTTGATTTAGTCGAGCGTTTATCCAACAGTGAGTCCTCCAGATATTCTTGAGCAGTTGTGAAATGATCTATAAGGAATAGTTGACTCCTCTGATTGCGATTAAAGTTCATAAAATGAATCAAATCTTTAACAACAGTCACATGCTTTGATTTACTTTTTTTTTTTTTATCCTCTTTTGCTTGGTATCATTGGAAAGAGCATATCAGGAAGCCTTAGAGACCAAACCAGTGCCCTGTTTTTGGCCTTTTAGAAATCAGGGTGGATTTTTTGTAAATGTATAAAGCATCAGACAACATTCATTTAAGCCAAGTACTAACTTTTATACCGAATTTCATCACAATCTGAGATGGTGAGGTGGGGAGTATTGGACCACTTGGCAAGGAATGACCCAAGTAAATGTCAGACTTTGAAGATCAGGATGGATTTATTCATCCTGACATCTCCCATTAGTTTCTTAGCTGCTTTTATGACGCCTCCAATCTGACCTTTTAACCTCTGCCATGTTGGTACGGTCAGAGCCGGAGTTCATTAGCAGGCAATCGATTTGGAGAAACAATCATGTTTCCCAATGAATCAGATTCTACTCGCAGTGGTAGCTGACTAGAGGGCTTTTAATCAGCCTATAAATGTGTCTTGCATCGTGTGCTAGCATGCTAATGTTTTTTAGTTAGCTGGTAGCTTCAATCACCTGCATTTCCTGCATTGTTGTGTTAGCATGCTAATGTTAGCTGCTCTTTAGTTAGCTGGTAGCTTCAATCACCTGCATTTCCTGCATGGTTGTGTTAGCATGCTAATGTTAGCGCTCTTCAGTTAGCTGGTAGCTTTAATCACCTGCATTTCCTGCATGGTTGTGTTAGCATACTAATGTTAGCTGCTCTTTAGTTAGCTGGTTAGCTTCAAGTAAACTGACACAGAATTATCTAAAAACTCTTCATCCAAATAATCAGTGAGTATGTTCTTCTTCTTCTTCTTGACTCAAAAAGCTTTTATACACAAGGGGAGGAGCCGGCCGTCCCGTCCATGTAAACACAGCTCTGACAACAACACAGCCAGCAGGACTCCAGCTTCTCCCTCACTGTAGACAGTCAGGACTCACACACATTTACACAGGACACACTGGAGTTATGAGATATTGATGTGGAACATGTTGATCATTCTTTGTTAAAATGGACTAAATAAAATTTGCACTTTTTCTTCACTGATGAACTTTATTTTACTTCACACAGATTTGTCGGTGCAAAGAGAGATAAAGCTAGAAGATTTGTCGGTGCAAAGAGAGATAAACCTAGAAGACGTCACACGTTACCAAGGCATGCTGCAGACAAACCTCGAGGACAGGTTTGGGAGTACACCAGAGGGGGGGGAACCGCAGAGACTAAAGAAACTTGTGGATGAGATCTACTCAAATCTCTACATCATAGACGGGAAAGATATCGTGCATGAAGTCAGAAAAAAACAGCAAAAAGCAAAAAAAACGAAGAGTCACTGAGCGATCCATCCAGTACAGCAACATTTTCCAACACCCCTCCGGACCAAAAATGCCTATAAGAACTGTCCTGACCTATGGGATTGCAGGAATTGGTAAAACGTTCCTAGTTCATAAATTCATCCTGGACTGGGCTGAAAAAGAAGCCAATCAAGATGTGCACCTCATGTTCCCCTTCACCTTCAGCGAGCTGAATTTACTGAGCCAGAGAAAGTATAGTTTAGTACAGCTTGTTCATAAATGTATCAGGGAAAGTGCAGATATCAAAGAGGAGGATCTGAAAAGCATCTTTACAACCATTCAGGATTCAGGAAACACCAACTATAACAAAAGTACCTTTAAACTTCTCTTCGTGCTCGATGGACTGGATGAAAGTCTTCTTCCGCTCGACTTCAGTGAGCAGATGGAACGATGTTCAGTCAGTGAGGAGATGTTGGTGAATGATCTGGTGGCAAACCTTATCAAAGGGAATCTTCTCCCAGCTGCTCGCCTCTGGATAACCACACGACCTGCAGTGGCCAATCAGATCCCTGAGGACTCTGTCGACATCATGACAGTGGTGAGAGGGTTCACTGATGAAGAGAAGGAGGAGTACTTCAGGAAGAGGTTCAGCGACGAGGAGGCAGAAAGAATCCTCTCCCACATTAAGACGTCACCAAGCCTCCACATCATGTGCCACATCCCGACTTTCTGCTGGATCACCGCCAAAGTCTTTCAGGACATGTTTGTAGAAGATGAGAGCGAACAAATCCCTCCGACTCTGACAGACATGTACCTCAGGTTCCTTTTGTTTCAGATCGAGATGGCCGAACAGAAGACAAAGGACGACGAGAAACCAACCAAAGTGATCCATTCGCTTGCAAAGCTCGCCTTCCTCGAGTTACAGAGAGAAAAGTTCATCTTCAAAGAAACCGACTTGAGGGACCATGGTATTTGTTCCAACGAAGCGTCGAGGTACTCGGGCATGTTCACAAAGATCTTTGAAGACGATTACTTCCGGAACAAAGATCACATGTTCTGCTTTGTGCATCCGAGCATTCAGGAGTTTTTGGCAGCTGTCCGAGCTTTCGCAGTTCGCTCAGTCATTAATGAAAAGAAAGATGCTGATCCACCCCTGCAAAGATCAACCATCACTGAGGTCTGTATGGAAGCTGTGGACAAGGCCTTGCAGAGTCCCAACGGGCACCTGGACTTGTTCCTTCGCTTTCTCCTGGGTCTTTCATTGCCGTCAAATCAGGATATCCTACACAGTATCGGTTTGCTGGAAAGAACAGAAAGCAGCGAAAAGACGCAGGAGGAACTCGTGACATACGTCAAAGAAAAGATCAGGGAGAACTCTTCACCGGAAAGATGCAGTAACCTTGAGTACTGTCGGATAGAGCTGAAGGACAGCTCGCTGGTCCAGGCGTTCCAACATAACCAGATTACAGGTACACGTTAAAACCTGAAGTCTTGTTTCATCATTCATCTTTAATCAAATCATTTTTGAGCGGCAGCCTTTAGAGTCGGAGCAAAATGTACTGATGTGTGTTTGAGTAACAGGGATTAACCACACCCACTTCTGTTTCTGCAGTTTTCAAACCGGCGTCCTCACCTGACTCTGGCGCCCCGGAGAGAAAGGGCAGACGAATGACAGAGGTGAGTCACAGAGGATCTTTATGGATCTTAATCTGGTTTAAAACGTCATTACTTTTGGTCAGGTTCTTGATAAACAACCAGCCAAACTGCACTATCATTGAATTCAAAGCAGTCAGATTAAAGAGGTTCATAGCTGGACTGTTTATTGGCTTAAATATACAGCAGCTGTTTAAGACTTTGTTTAAATGACAGAAACATTTTCTTCATCAGCGTGCGGGAGAGCAGGGAACAGACCGAGCAGGAGACGGGTCAGAAGATGGCTCCGCCTGCTCGCTGTCGAGGTAAAATATCTGCAGGTGTGTGATTAAATGTTCCTGCTTGTTTCCTTGTTATTGACTCCATTTATTCATCTTCTTGTTTCTGTAGTGGTGTTTCAACCCACGGTCATCCTAAGGAAGATGTTAAAATGGCGCCACCTCCTCGCCCCGACAGTCCGGTCAAAGTGAGTGATGACTCAGCACTTTTAGTTTATGGAGGGATGCAGTCATTTTAAGACGGAGGATGTTGTCATGTTTCTGATGTGTTGGCTGCACGTCACTGCTGAATGATGTGTTCACTGTCACCTGATAACCTGTGGTCAAAGTGATGATGTTTTTAATTACCTGAAGGGTTCTGTTGACCCGGGTGAGGTCTTGAAGGACGACGCCTGTGGACGCTCTGACACATCCACAGTGACGGTCAGCAGGAAGGATGCTCTTCAAAGTGATGAAGACAGAAGACTGACAAAGTCTCCTCAACACACCTGAAGGTCTGAGCTCTTTGTTCAAAACCAAATATGAACTTGGGATGGGAAGATGGAACAAACCGTGAGCCTGAGTCTTCACGAGTTGAGACCAGCAGGTGAATCAGAGCGCCGGGTTTCTTTTTTTCTGATCACTTTCAGTAATCTTTCTTGACAGAACACGAATCTCGATTACAAACTGGTGTGGAGTTAAACTATTACGGCTGTGGGAGCTTTTCGTCTTCCTCTTTTCTGCATCCTTGTTTGTGTCATACTTACTCTCTGATGAACGTCTCTCTGGATAAAAGCGTCTGCTAAATGAATTGTAGAATATCAGGAGATTCTTTGTTTTACAGCCAGCAGTGAGTAAAACTCAGAGATGCACACTTAACATGTGCTTCTTACTTCTTATGTGCATTAATGCAGATGTTTCAGGATGTTTGTGTATCTGTATTTTTATCCTCTGTTTTGTTTTTTTACAGTTAGTTAGCACCGCGGCTCGGAGACAAAGATTATTTTTGATTCTGCTGTGTGTCCAACACATGATGAGAAATTGACAATAAAGATGACTTTGACTTTGGTTGCAAAGCTGTGATGGTCGTTTTTAAAGATGGTCACAATGACGCTGCACCCGTAGCTCTTGGATTCAAATATTTCAATGTATATGAGCAGCGTTTTGGACGAGTTGAGTTTTTAGAGATTTACCACAGAGCTCTGATAAAAGAGAATTACAGTAATCCAACATGGAGGTAACAAATGCATGAAGTCGTTTTAATGCATGGTTTAAGACAGGAGATATCTGCTCAGGGCTTTATTCCTTTTCCACCTCATGGCTCTATTGTTAAGTATACGACGAGGAGAAGCTGCTGATGTGACCAAAGTCAGGTCAGAAGAAAAAGCTTCAGGTATCTTTAACAACTTGGTCATGTGACTTCAGATAAATCAGCATCAGACAAAACGCAATGTAAGGAAGTCTACGTGTCTGAGGTTTTCAAGAGACGTGATGCTTCTGCGTCTGACACCTGACCCCGTAGACCCCATAGACCCTGAAGACCCCATAGACCCTGAAGACCCCGTAGACCCCTCAATGTGTCACTTCCACAAATGCAATAACAGATACAAGCTAGCGTGATTTATAATTGGAAAAGAAAAACACACTGATTGATTATAAGAATGACCTACGGTAAAACACTAACCCAAATGCTGGGTTAGTGCTGCTGGGTTATAGGTTGGGTTGATTTGACCCAATATTGAGTTAAAAAAAATTGACTCAACGCAATGGTTTGGAGATACCAGCCAAAATCAAGTCTCTTCATTTTATGGCACTTCAAATCAATTCCTCCCTGTCAGAAAATATTTCTACCTATATGGCTATTTTGATAGAACATCTTTCATTCATAGTGATCAAAGTATTTAGATAAACAATGTTAATGTCATGTTTTGGTTTCTGTGTGTCTTCCCACGTGTGTTTGTTTTGTTTTTCCCTGTCTGTCACTCCCTCTGTGTTTTCCCTTCACCCCTTAATCACTCATTGCTTTCAGGTTAGTTCACAGGTGTGGTCAGTTCAATCATCTCATTATTTAAGCCGGCTCCTTCCACACTGCCGGCGCCAGATTATCGTTCTTCCCTCAGTGGTTTGTACTCTCCATGTCTTTACCAGTTATTTAGTGCTCTTTGATTGCTTGTATTATTCCCTGTCGTGTTTATTGACCCTTTGTGTTTTTCTCCCTCTCGCTAGTTCCCAGTCCTGCCCGTCCTGCACCTCGTGTTCCTCGTCGTCTCGTTCGTCTTCATCTGGCTTCCTCACGCGTGCTTTTGGATCACCCTCGAGTCACATTATATTCTTGTAACACATTTAGAGTCACATTATATTACTTGTACACATTATTGTCACATTAGATTTATGCTACACTTTAGTGTCACTCATATTCCTTGTAGTACATTTATTCACCGTGTCACTCGTTGTTTAATTAATTGTTATTAGGGTGGTTGACTGAAAGTCAAACCACACGACTACTATTGTAAATATTCTTATTATTATATCCTCAAATTTTGGCGCGCTACTCCTCCCACAGCGTTTGCGCCACGCACACAAAAAAGGTATCAAAACGAGCGGCTCGGTCATGACATGGGTGTTGTTACTTTGTGGAAACTTCGGTCACATGGTGTCGACACAAATCGAGTTGAAACAATAAAAAAAATAAATAAATAAAGCTCTGAGTGTCCTCTCACTCATAAATCAAAAAGTAAAAACATAAAATGTTTCAGTCTCCCAGGGGAGCCATTTGTTTGACAGTCACGCACCACATACACACACATTGGGCTCTCACTCTAACTGACCTCCAGAATTTCACAGTTTTCACTCATGTTTTAAAATTGCCACTGTGGTCCCAGTCTGAATGCTAAATGAAAATAAAATACATCGAAACTTGCGCTTATTTGTTCTGTCGCTCACAGTCCAAACGGATTGGTGATACCATGTTAAGTTTTCAAGATATTTGAGGTTTTGCGAGCAGTGGTAAGCCCATTCAAACACATTGATGGAATGTTCTAGCAGTTTGGCAGATCAAAGCTGAATGTCAACCAATCAGTGAGCAGCAGGTGTTCAGAGTTAGAGTGATGACATCATCATTTGAGTGGGACCATAGCAGTGGGACAGAGTTCTGTCTTAAGCCTGGTTCACACGGCAGGATAATTACGCCGATTTTGGCCCCGATTC
Source organism: Symphodus melops (assembly GCF_947650265.1). Taxonomy (NCBI): domain Eukaryota; kingdom Metazoa; phylum Chordata; class Actinopteri; order Labriformes; family Labridae; genus Symphodus; species Symphodus melops. The sequence goes on along the minus strand of NW_027636672.1, from coordinate 5,776 downwards.
TCCCCTTCCGATAATCTTAAGGACGCCCCGATCATCATAAGATAATCTTATAAGATCATCCTGCCGTGTGTGGTGTGTTCAGACCGTTCTCGTCTGGTCGGAAGAATGTCGGGACCGCTCCGATCTCAAATCGGGGATATTCAACATGTTGGATTGTTTTGGCCCGATCTCTCATCATGTGTGGTGTTTCCCCCCCCCGAGGAGAAAACGAGCACGAGCCTGTTGAATGTGACGCGTAGCCAATCAGAAAGCGAGGTGACGTAGTAGCGAAAACACCGGGAGCAAAACAACAACAACTCACCTCCATATCAAGTAGCAAGTACAGTTCATGCTCCTGTTGTCTCCGCTCCTTTGACCGACGCCTCTTTTTAAAACATGTTTTTCACATAAAAACAGCACAAATGATCCCTGTTACATCCTCATCGTCCGTTTGTTGACTCTGGAATCACGTTTGATCTCGAGAGGTTTTGCGAGATTTCCCGTCTGATCGGGGGACGTTCGCGAGTGAAATCGGTTCATGTGTGGTGTGTTGATGTTGCCGTGTGGCCGCACACCACACACTGTGCGACCGAAACTGTATAACCTCCGATTATTTATCGCCATGTGTGTGTGGTCTCTAAAGTTTGGGAAATCGGCCGACAATTTTAAAATCCTGCCGTGTGAACCAGCCTTTAGCTGTTAGCTGACTACAGTTAAACAGTTTTACTACAGTATAACTCAGAAACACAAACACAGACGGCAACCACCCTCACAATTTCTGCTGGAATTGTCTAGTTTGTTTTATTCTGTCTCTGAGTCGTGCGTTTGGTTCCACTTATTCTGAGTCACAACAGAATAATCTGGCCAACATGGAACCAGCCGATCCAGAGATAGAAGCTAGTTTGTTGTGCAATGCTATCTCGTCTCAGGGAATTATGCTTGGCCATCATGATCAGACTCTCCGGGGGTTATCGGAATCACTTCACGTGATTTCCGCCAGTCTGAATCGCGTTGAAAATCAGCTGTTAGTTGCTCAGGCAGCTCCTGTCACTCACACTAACCCTGTCGTTTCTGCCCCCAGCTCTGCCCAGCCTCGTGAGCCTTTTGTTCCAGCGCCCGAAAGATTTTGTGGTAAACTTGGAGACTGTAAATCATTTTTGTTTCAGTGTACCCTTGTGTTCGAAACACAGCCACTTACGTATGCAGCGGACAGATCCAAGATGGCGTATGTCCTGGGCAGGGGCGGATCTAGAAAAATATTTATGGGGTGGCAAGAGGGGGAAGGACATTTTTAGGGGTGGCAACATATGGCAGACATACTTTATGCAATCACCGTTATTATAGTTTGATGAGAAATAGTATGTACACTATAAAAGGACAGGGGCTTCCATTTACATACTCACACAGACCAACTTCATCTTAAACAATTAATGTCTTGCATTTGAGGTTTCATGAGAAACAGTTACATTTGGATCTCACTTAATAGGAGACAAAAGTATGAGAACATTTGGTCGGGTATTATCACAGGAAAGGCAGTAAGGTGAGACACAGGTGATGAGTGGCAGATGTGTTCGAGGGCAAGCAAACCGTTTTTGACTGTGTCAGAGAAACTTACCTATGAAGATCTATGGACTGAGCTGTACTAAGGTGAGCATAAATATACTGTGCAAATAAATGGGTCATAGCACTCAAACAAAGTACTGGACATCGCTTTTATTGTTTAAATTCTCCCAATGTGTCCCTCACTAGATTCAAGGATTTTTTTTTACAGAAGAGGTAACTGATAAAGCGATGAAAAATATTGAATGGTACAGTATATACAATATTCACAGCAGTTGTTGTGGCATAAAAGGACATTTTCACATTTCATGCATGTAAATCTCAGCTGCTCAACAAATTACAAAAAAGGCTCACAGAGTTACAAACCTTAAAAGAAGTCACATAAAAATACATTTTGTTCCCAGTCCGAAAAAGTACAAAAACATTTTGAAAGTTCACACAGGCTGTTAGACAGTTTAATACTGTATATTAACAAAAACAACAATAACAACACTGCTTCATGTTCAGCAGGATTGACACCAGTGTAACATTTGAAACGTCATCATTTTTTTTTATGTTTTGTTTTCGGCCTTTTTGCCTTTATTGATAGAGGGAGGACAGTGGATAGAGTCGGAAGGGGGGAGAGAGAGTGGGGAGAGACATGCGGGAAATGGGCCACAGGCCGGACGCGAATCTGGGCCGCCTGCGCGCGAGGACTGAGCCTCAATGCATGGGGTCGCGCGCACTGCCGCTGCGCCACCGGCGACCCTGAAACGTCATCATTTTAACAGACCAGTGACAACCATGACAACCTGAAGTTGTCATGCCTATAACAGCTACATTTACAAATCTATCTAGATCTAATGCTTTGGTGCGTTTTGATTCAATGCTGAGTACAGACAAACTTGATAGTCTCTTTTCTGTCATAGTCGACCCAAAATAAGTCTTAATGAGCCTGAGAGATGAAAAACTTTGTTCACAGGATGCACTGCTCACAGGTAAAACAACCGCTATTTCTGTATTCCAGCCCATGCTTCTCAAAGAAGCCTTTTCAGTGAAGGCAGCAGCATCCATGTGTTCAGCAACTTCCAACTCCAGAGAGAAACATTTCTGCTAAAGTTTTGATGTACTACAGATTTTCAGCCACCTGCTTCATTTTTTGCTCATCCATTAGTCCAATCATTGAGATATTTTTATCCACACTTTTCTTGTTCTCTGTCCATGCAAACATTGAATTTACATGGCCTTCAGATCTGGCATGAGAACAGAAACCGCTGTCTTTCATTGTAGCGTTTTTCCAGTTACGATATCCCTCAGATGAGGTGAAAACAGTTCTTTTGGGCATCGGGGAGGGAAAAATGCCTCCAAGCAAAACAGTAAGCTGCATCTTTGGAGTGCGAGTATTCTAACCAGGGATGAGATTTGCACCAGTGACTGTGGAAACTTCTCCTTGCTCCTCCCTGGAGGGTCTGAGGGAAACTCTCTCGGATTGGCTGCACTGGCACCTCACACCTGGACTTGGATATGTCTCGAAGATAGAGAGGAGGAAAGATTTAAATTGCATTACATCTAAACTCATTACACAATGTAGCAGATAGTAAAAAGATAATCAATGTGGAACTGTCATTAGTTAAAACCATCAAGATGTGTTATTAATTTGGAAATTAATCTGAGCAATAAATCAAAAATACATTGTACAAAATATTCAGACTCTGTCCCCATCTCATCACACTTTCAAGTTTTCCCAATTATTTATATTCAAGCAAACAAGTATTTATATTTATTTGAAAAACTTTATGAAAAAAGCAACTGAACTATGTTTTCCTTGACAGAAGTTGAATCAATATTAGCTTGAGTAGCCTACTTTACACAAAACTAACGTCAGAGCTAGCTAACATTACATGTATAGTTAGCCAAATAACTTTCTTCAACATTTTTATCATCTTAAAATCAGCATTGCGACTATACTTGCACTTTTTTTTAATTGTAATTTCATTTCTTGATAGATTGTTAATCCGTTTTTATCTCTTTCCTCCGTATATTCTTTCCTCAGGACTTCTTGCTCAGTGGATCCTCGCTTTATCAAAACAAATCAGTGTCTGTGATTGGCTGCTGCTGCTCTGACGTTTACTTGTGCTGCATTCGCGGCAGTCGGACATTGGAGATTCATGCTCGTAAATCGGGAAATTGGCCGTAACTTTTTTCTTTTCGTTGCTGCCTACTGGGGTGACAGCTGGGGTGGCAAGCCTCTCTTTTAGGGTGGCAGCTGCCACCCTATGCCACCCCGGTAGATCCGCCCCTGGTCCTGGGATTACTTTCGGGCAGAGCGAGGACTTGGGGAACAGCGTTTTGGAACAACCCGCTAAATGATAATGTGCTTTTTTAAGGATTTTTCTGACATCATGACGTCCGTGTTTGATCATCCTGTGGCAAATAAAGATTCGGGGAACCAGTTACTTAGTTTACGGCAGGGTGCACTCAGTGTGGCTGAATACTCTATTGAGTTTCAGACACTAGCCATGGAATTGGGGTGGGACGATCAAGCCTTGCAAGGGATTTTCTTAAAAGGGTTAAGTGAGACGGTCAAAGACGGGTTGGTTGGGCGCAATGAAACTAACACGCTTCAAGATTTGATCACTCTGACCATCCGTATTGACAATCGCGTCCGGGAGAGACAACGGGAGAGAAGCAGGGGCTTATCTCGGTCAGCTAACCAAGGGGAGTTTTTGGGTCAATCAGTTGCTGATAGGCAACGTGCACCATCTTTTCCCCAGAGTGAAAAACCTCGCACCGCCGTTCGTGGGGAGGAACCCATGCAGTTCGGTCGGAACCGATTATCTCCGGCGGAAAGAAATTGACGGTTTTCACTTAGACTATGCATTTATTGCGGAGAGGCTGGACATCAGCTAATCAATTGTCCCCTTCATTTAAACTTGCACGCTCATCAGTAGCAGCAGGGGTGCTGGTGAGCAGAGCGGAAGTTGTAAATTCCCCTCGTAAACGCCTCAATCTGGAAGCTAGTTTTTTAGTTCATGGTAAACCTATTACCGTCCTGGCGTTGGTGGACTCGGGTGCCGATTCTAATTTCATTGACACTGAATTAGTTAAACAGGCGGAGATCTCAAGCCAGCCCACGTCGATACCTCTCAAAGTTGACGCTTTGAACGGTCAACTTATTGCTCACATTAAGTACGAAACGTCACCTGTATTACTGACACTAGCAGGTAATCACAGAGAGGAGATCACTTTTAACATCATGCCATCCTCTCATGCTCCCTTAGTGCTAGGTCTTCCTTGGCTCCAACGTCATAATCCCTCGATTGATTGGTCCATGGGTCGGATCACAGGTTGGAGTAACTTCTGTCACGCTAATTGTCTGACTGCGGCTAACTCTTCATGTGAATTAGCTCCTCGCGCTCACTCCGTGTCGTCCGCGGACCTAGCTGCAGTACCTCCGGTTTACCACAACCTCAGTGAAGTTTTTAGTAAGGAAAGAGCCTTATCCTTACCGCCTCACAGACCATACGATTGCGCTATCGATTTGCTTCCGGGGGCCCCCTTACTGTCTAGTCGTTTATTCAACCTTTCTAATCCTGAGAAAGTGGCCATGGAAAAGTACATCACGGAGTCACTAAATTCTGGTATTATTCGGCCATCTTCCTCGCCACTCGGTGCCGGATTTTTCTTTGTCGACAAGAAAGACAAGTCTTTGCGGCCATGTATTGACTTTAGGGGGTTGAACAATATCACAATCAAAATAAGTATCCTCTACCACTCATCAGTTCGCCGTTTGAACCACTGCATGGAGCTACAGTTTTTACTAAGCTCGACTTACGGAACGCCTACCATCTAGTGCGCATTAGAGAGGGGGACGAATGGAAAACGGCGTTCAACACTCCTCTTGGTCACTTTGAATATCTGGTGATGCCGTTTGGAGTAACCAATGCCCCGGCCATTTTTCAGGCTCTCATCAACGAAGTTCTCAGGGATTTTTTGAACCACTCAGTTTTTGTTTATTTGGACGACATTCTTATTTTTTCTAAAAACATCGACGAGCACGTAGTCGTGGTCAAAAAGGTTCTCCAGAGACTACTCGAAAACAGACTGTTCATTAAAGCAGAGAAGTGCGTGTTTCATGCTGCTTCAGTCTCATTCCTAGGTGACATTCTAGAGGGCGGACAAGTAAGGACGGACCCGGCGAAAGTGAAAGCAGTGCTGGAATGGGACACTCCGACTTCAAGAATGCAACTTCAGGGGG
>NW_027636673.1:0-12949 GCF_947650265.1 Symphodus melops | reverse complement strand
ACACACACACTGTACAGACTTTTTTTTATTTCCCTCTGCTGCCTTTTTTTTTTTTTTTGGTGGTAGAGAAAAGTTTGAGGACAGAAAACTCCACGGTGACGTTCAGTCGGAGGTCAGTGACCCCCTGAGAGAGTGGAAAACCTCCATCAGAGCTCTGTGACCCCGAAGAGACGCCAGGTCTCTCTCTCTCTCTCTCTCCTACTCTTTTAAATTCCTCCATGTGAACAGAAACCAGGAGTTTACTCCTGCCAGACTCTTGCAGGACGCGACGAGCTGATGTGAAAAGGCAGCAGGGAATGTTCACCTCGAGCCAATCGGAGAAGGGAGTGACGTTTATATCCTGTTACTGCAACACGCTGCATCGAGTGTCTGACCACGACGATCTTGTCATTAAAACTGCTTCCTGTTCGCCAGCATGTTCTCCTCCACTCTTTTTGTCTCTGCAGCTTTGACAGCACCACTTCATCCCTTCACTGAGGGATTTAAATTGCTGGTGATAAACTCCAACACTTCACACACGGTGAATCTCTTCGATGCATTCCTCACTGACACGCTCTCGATAAAAATCCATCACGCTTCAAGCTTGAGGGAGAAACTTTCCACGGCTGAGCAGCTGGACGTTAGCGTGGGTCAAATATCTGAAAATAAACCTCTGCAAGAAATGAGGATTTGCAGCTAAGTCATTAAATGACACGGTTGGCGTGTGGGAGGAGAGGACAGCTCTTCCTCAATCTTACATTTTCAGATTTAAATGTTTACATCTGATGTGGTTCACGCTGTTCATCCTGTTGTTTACTCGCAGACATCAGTCTCTCCGCCTCCTCCTCACAGTCTGAATCCGGCTCCATTTAACCTTCATTACTTGGATTTTTTATTTTTTTTTAACACGTGCGTGCTGCTCCATCTGTCCTGATTGGCTGTCAGCTCGTCTCAGCAGGTGTCTTTGGGTAAATGGGGATGTTTCAGAGACTGTGGAGGGAGCGTCAGCAGGTTGGAACCGAGGCCGCCGCGCTCAGCACATTTTAGGGTTTGTTTCCTCCGTGGAGTTTAATTGGTACGTTTTCTTCTCTTTCTGCTGTGAAGGAAGGTTTCATCTTCCTTTTTTTATTTTCCGGTCCATGTTTGTTTGTCTGTATATCACCGACTGTTAGCTGAAGCCCCGCAGTGCAGAGACGACATTAAGAGGAGGAAGGATTTTTTCTCTGCCCAACTTATCAAATAAAAGACGTTTGGGGAGTTGGCCAAGATTTAAAAATACGACGCTGGAGGTTCCCGACTGATCGACTCGTGTACACGGATGAGACGAGGAAGAACAACATACTGATCCCACTCTCTGCTTCTGTGAAAGTCACGTACGAGTTTTACAATCATGGTCATTTCACGTCAAAATAAAGAGCGCTAACGTTAGCCTGCTAGCACAACAACGTGGCTGGAGTTGTTTTGGTTTCATGCAAAGTCGCACATTCTACCTTTAAAGCAAAAAAAAAAAAAAAAGAAAAACGGTGAATAAACAGACTCGAGCACAGAGGAATATAAGTTGATGTCAGTTAAGTTGCAAGAAAACGAATCGAATGCTTTTATGTGCTCTTTCTTCGCTGCACTTCGACACACTGTTATTAAGCTTTCTGTTGCATGTTCGGCTTTTTTTCCCCTTATCGCTGGCTTTAAAAAAAAAAAGCAGAGAGCACACATATTGTTTTTGATCAAATCAAGGTCAGCTCGGCAGATATGGAGGAGAACTTATTTTCTCGAGTCGAGAGTGGAAAGAAAATGGAAAGTGAAGACGAGCAGCCAGAACATTTTCTGAGATGGCTCCACTCCCAATAAGTGTTCAAGGATGTTATCTGACTGTCCCTGAACATTGCACATCGACAGAAAGTCAGAACATCTGGAGCCGTTTCACTGAGCTTACAAACTTCTACTCTGCCACATTTCAGAAGAAAATAAATGAGCCCTTTCACTCCACTCAATACTATCATGAATTCAGCGAGTCGTCCCTCAGTTTCCCACTCCAGAAAAATAACCACCTTATTAAATATGAAGCACTTGAATCATTTAAACCAGCTCAGACTGTTTTCAGAATTAAATTGCTGCTTACAAATGTTCACGTCAGCAATAATAACCCAGTGATTGATGCCTCGCTCTGAGGAGGCTGATCTGTTTAATGAGCAGCTTATAGGTTCAGTTTGCCAGATATGAGAGCAGTTATCAGGTCAGCAGGTGGTTGCAGCGATGGAAGCGGGCAGTGGAACTGCTTCAGATAGAAGTGATTGTACCCGAGCTAAAAAGCCTCTGCATGTTTCTAATAAGCTCCAGCAGCAGAAAGCTGCTCAAACTAGGATCAATGTTGGAGATGAAACATGGAGAGAGGTAGAACGCAGAAAGCTTTTACAGACCCATGCAGAGCTGGCTAAACACTGAAGCTACAGTGTCCACCACATGCAGAGCTGGCTAAACACTGAAGCTACAGTGTCCACCACATGCAGAGCTGGCTAAACACTGAAGCTACAGTGTCCACCACATGCAGAGCTGGCTAAACACTGAGGCTACAGTGTCCACCACATGCAGAGCTGGCTAAACACTGAAGCTACAGTGTCCACCACATGCAGAGCTGGCTAAACACTGAAGCTACAGTGTCCACCACATGCTGAGCTGGCTAAACACTGAAGCTACAGTGTCCACCAGATGCAGAGCTGGCTAAACACTGAAGCTACAGTGTCCACCACATGCAGAGCTGGCTAAACACTGAAGCTACAGTGTCCACCACATGCAGAGCTGGCTAAACACTGAAGCTACAGTGTCCACCACATGCAGAGCTGGCTAAACACTGAAGCTACAGTGTCCACCACATGCAGAGCTGGCTAAACACTGAAGCTACAGTGTCCACCACATGCAGAGCTGGCTAAACACTGAAGCTACAGTGTCCACCAACATGCAGAGCCGGCTAAACACTGAAGCTACAGTGTCCACCACATGCAGAGCTGGCTAAACACTGAAGCTACAGTGTCCACCACATGCAGAGCTGTGAGAGCATCCACTCTAGAGAGGAGGGGGCGGAGCCACACAGCTCTCTGTGATGATTTGAATGTGGACTGCAGTACTCATTTGAAACACTAGGGGGCAGGGTTACATACTGCTCCTTTAATGTTGGATATTTATACGGTAATCGCTTCAGGCGGGCGTCAGAATTAGGTTTCATACCATGGAGATTTTGTGACATCACATAATAACTCCTTATAAGGATATAGCTCCTAGTAGCTCCTTATATGGTCATATGTCCCGGGCAAAGTGGATAAAGCTTGTAGGGAGGGAGGCCTTAAAGAGACAGTACCTAAAATCGCCTGTCTGAGATGGACGCTGCACAGTCCCCTGATAAATAAAGATCATTTTAACTATGACTCATGCAAAGCTGCTACTGAGGTTTACAGAGAGACAAAATGTAACTTTTAATCAGCACCACATGGCCACTTTAACAGCTTTTTGTTGCTTAACCAGAACTTTTGAGTCCTTATTATCTTCACTCTGTTGGACTATTTGGTCTACTTCACCTGCACTTTGTGTTCCTCTGGAGACAGAGCAGACACAGCTGCATGAAAGGCTCTGCTCATCGGCGTCCTCTTTGACCCAGAATAGAGGTCTCTTTTCATCTCCACTGTGATCCTGACTCTGTGGACCCAGCTGCTGAGGACACACAATCCGTCCTCTGACCTGCTCTGTTCCTGTAATCTCTGTAATCTGTGACCTGGAAGAAACCTCCTGGAATGTGTGTTTTTACATGCCTGTGTGTGTGTGTGTGTGTGTGTGTGTGTGTGTGTGTGTGTGTGTGTGTGTGTGTGTGTGTGTGTGTGTGTGTGCTGCAGCTCACCGTCGTCACTGAAGTCGTCCACCAGAATGATCTCATGGATGAGATGAACCGGAGTTCTGTTCAAAACGCTGGAGAGACAAAAGAAAACATGAGTCTCAGATCTGCACAAACAGGCGTAAAGACTCATGAATGATGTGTCCAATAGAGAGAGAGATGACGAGTAAATGCCAGCCTGCACACACACACACACACACACACAGTCTGCTGCTCATAAATCCATTATGTACGCACTGCACGCCATATGAAACAACATATTGAAAATGTCAGGCCAAATTCCTGTTATGAGAATGTAAGACGTGTCCCCTCCAAAGAAACTCTTTCATTAAAGAGGGAGATTGAAACATAAAAAATTCATAACTTTCACTGGAGGAAAAATGAGAGAACAGGCGTTTAGTTCTGGGCGAGTTTCTGCTTCAATTCATTTTTTTTCTAATATCCACCTGGATGAGGGTGAGGACGGGGACGACGGAGAGGAAGACGAGAGAGACAGAAAAGGAACGGGAGGAAGATGATTCATGAGAAAATGAAAGTTAGGGAGTAAAGAAGGAAGATTTCATGAACAAATGGAAGGAAAGTAGAAATGACGGGGACGAGGGAAAAACAGGGAAGTAAAAAGGCGGAGGAACGAGAGCTGAAGGAGGAGGAGGAGGAGGAGGAGATCACGGAGAATGAGTTCAGCAATGAAGACGAGACGGGATGGGAAGGATAAAATCAAAACAAAAACAAGGACAGGGAAGTTTTGTAACAGAAAAGAGGACACGAGTGGAGAAAAAATGGGGTAAAATAAAAGCGTCAGAGGAGAGAAATAAAAAAAAAGAAGGGAGGACAAAAATGAAGAGGATGAAGAGTGAAAAGAGAAACAGGAAGTGACTCACAGAATAAAAGTTTGAAGGTTTCAGAGAGAGGGAAAACAACAAGTTAAAGATAAAGAAAGATAATTTAACGTAATGTGAAAAAGCCTTAAATAGGGTTAAAAGGGATAAAAGGGGCGAAGAGGCATCTATATAAAAAAGAAGGGAGTAAAAAGGGAAGAGGAGAGAAGGATAGAGGAGAGGAGCTGAGGAGGGATGGAAGGATGTGAGTCTGATAATGAGCATAAAGAGGAGGAGGAGTGCAAAAAAAAAAAACTATGAGTCTCTGAGGCATCGAACCCCATCAGGAGGAATGATGGATGAGAGAGAGAGAGAGAGAGAGAGAGAGAGAGAGAGAGAGAGAGAGAGAGAGAGAGAGAGAGAGAGAGAGAGAGGGCAGGAAAGTAAGGGAGACAAATAACCCTGATTGTAACTCTCTCTTTTTTCTCTCTCCCTGTGGAGTCAAGGGGCGATCAAGAGAGATGGATGAGCGGATTGATGGATGAGATGGAGAGAAGAGGAGGAGGAGGAGGAGAGAAGAGGAGGGAGGAGGAGGACGAGGAAATAAGAAAGAAAGGTGGAATGAAGATGGAGGGATGAGGTGATGGAGAGAGACAGAGGCTTATTTAAATCATTAAATCACATTAAATCCTCCACTGAATGCATCTATCCTTTCTTTCTTTCCTCCTCTTCACTTCCTGTGGTTGTCTTTGCACATCCGTCCCTCCGTTCTCTGCATCCCTCATAGCGTCTCCTCCATCCCTTCTTTCACCTTTCACCTTTCGCTCTGTCTTCACACGTCACACCCCTCCTTCTTTTCTTCTCCTCACATTTCAGTCCGTCTGTGTTACATTCAGGCGAACAGAACATGGATGGATAGACAAAATATCTTCTCACTTTTCTCCCCTTTCTTCCCCTCTCTCTCTCTCTCTCTCTCACACACACACACACACACACACACACAGGAGTTCCCATTCTCTGGTTCACAGGCCACTAGCTCTGAGGCTTAACCTCCCCTCAGGCGTGCTGAGGGAGAAGCTATCTTCAGCTCACAGAAAATATTATCACCGCTGACAATACGGCAGTCTGCTGCCACAGAATAGCGGCTCTATATCTGCACCGCTCATTTCCAACTCTCTATATATCAATTTTAGATGGAGGGGGGAGGGGGGGAGGGGGGGGGGGGGGGGGATTTTTTTAGAGAAATTTTCATTACCCTACAGCTGCTATTTGGAGAGAGCTTTATATCCAAAGTGGCATGAGAGCGTGCAGCAGCGTGTGTGGCCCCCCCGGTGGGACGATATAACCCCGCTCTCTGGCATCAACAGCGTCGACGCTAAATGGGTGCTGCTGAATCGCTGCTGCTGAATCGCTGCCAGGGTGAAGGGTTCAATTCCCACAGGAGCCACCGGTGCTCAGTGTGTGTGCACTTCTGGATAAAAGCGATAAAAGCTGCTCTGCAAAAAAAAAATTCTAAATAAATTTTAAAAAAAAGCTTATTTTCTTCCAAAGCTCAAAAGAAAAGATAAAGCTTCACCTTCCTGTCTGCTGTTTGGAAACAGGAAGGGAAGCTTAATTCATCTGTCCAATTAATGACTCATATGTTCAATCAATTTCATGTTGTGTTAATTGACCAAAACTGGAGACCTGTCTGCAGCTTTGCCAAGTGCATGCTGGGAAAAAAAATAAAAATCTGGCCCTGCTCAACCCCTGAACAGGAAAAGCAATTCAGCAGTTTTCAGCTTAAACAGATGGATGCTAACTGTAGCATTAGGTTTGCTAACTGTGCAGCAGGTGCAGACTGAACATGACAGATTTAAACTCAGGCCGCTCAGGTCGAGGTCGACGGCGTCTGCACGCTCCAGCCACTCACGGCTCACAGCTGCATGGCTCAGTGATGTGATTGGACGTCACCTTCCACCACACGGAGTCTGACGTCTTCATCTGCATCTCGTCCCTCAGACACATCTCTGGACTTTGGCCATCTGTGCTGTTACACGAATGGTAAACATTCGTTGATTTCTCATCAACACTTCTGACGACAACAACAACAAAAGCCGCAGCAGCAGAAACCAATTGAGGTTTCAGTTTGTGCTGCTCTGCCCGAGATTTATGGATTTATTTACACCTGAGAAATGATGCTTTCAGCTGCTGTGAGCGAGATCTCTTCTGCTCCGCTGCTTCCTGTAAAAACCCTGAAACACCTCTCCTGTGTGCATGTGTGTTGTTTGTTTTACTAAGAATTGTAAATCAGCCGCAAAATTGTTTTTTTGGGTTTTTTTTCCCCCCAGTGATTTAGTGAGGACTCGGATTAGTTGCTACTCTTCGTACAGTTCTGAATGTTACATGTAGTCACTGTTTCATCCTGTCCATCTTTCTCGGATCCTCACTCAGCTCCCTGTCCTCTCTCTCTCTCTCTCTCTCTCTCGCTCTGCCTGATTGGTTAGCTGACAGCCAGTTCTTCCATCCTCTGCCTCGCTGGAGTAATTCATCACTCTTTTTCACTGCACCTCTGCATCCACGCGCTGGGTCATTCATCCACATCCCTCCATCCTGCTCCAACCAATTTCTCTATCAAGACTTCTGACCACAAAAACAAGAATATTACAGGCAGGCAAAAAGCAAGAAATCTCAACTATTAGGAAAAAAAACCCATTTAATCCACGTTAGTCATAAAGAAAATATGGCAGTTCATATATATATATCTCTTGAGAAAAAAACCCCCCTCCAGATTGAGCTTTCTTTAAAATGATTCATTGCACTAACATTTTTATTGCATCTTAAATCTTCCTCGCTCTGACAGGAAGCCTTTCCCAGCAAATTCACAGAAACTGTTCCTGGAGAGAAATCCTGATTCAGCCACTCAACACGCTCTGTTCTGTCTAAGCGCCGGTGATGCATGCTGCCGTATATCTGCAGACTGTAAACACTGTCTCGTCACTGCTGAGCCACAGAGTTTTACACGGTCTGAATGCTGCCTGGGTCATGTCACTGCGTATAGACCAGGATCTATATAGGGGTCTGTTGGGGCCCCGAGGCAAAAACTCATTGGGGGTCCCTACAAGTAGAGTTTATGATTATTTCCCAGACAGATAATCCTCGTCATTTTCCTCCATCGATACATTTTGGTTTTCACAGGAATAAAGTGAGTGCTGTCAGACGGGGCCCCATCAGGGAGGTCTCCGACTGTCGTTGCAAAATTTGGGCATTTTGAGGCGATGATTTGGTCTCAAGTTTGTCAGCCGTTGGGGGCCCCCCCCTACTAGCCTGGGGCCCCAATGACTCCTGTCTGATGTGAGTTTGGTGATGAAGGTCGATCTTGTTAACCCTTTCTTCTCTCCGTCCACGTGACTGTTCGTCATGAGTCCAGTCATTGTTTCTCCTCTCCACTGTGACTTTGTTAAATGTTGCTTCATGCTCATGACGGATTCATGTTTTTATATTTATGATTCCAAATCGTTCTTTCGTTTGTTATTGTTTCTCTTTGTTTGCTTTTTCTGTTTTTGTTTTGTTTTATTATTTTTGTAGTTTTATTCTTCTCCGTCCTTTCTCTCTATTTACATCTTTTTCAAAAGCCTCCCGTGGACAAAGTGTTGCAAATTAGCATATGTGCTAAAACACTCAAATTAATGCTTCTGGTTCGTCTATCATCTGGTAATTGCTACGTCCACGTCAAATAAATGTAAAAATAAATAATCAGTAGCAGCATAATAATTGTGTTGACACCACTCACCTGAGGATTAGTTTGACAGGTCTCTAGCAGGGCCACGCCCCCCTAATTGTTGGGGGGGCTACCATTTCGTTTTAATAGTTGGGGCCTCAGATAGAAATGAGCAACAACGGAGCAGTCCTGATTCTCCCATAAAGAGCGACGTTTCAGCAGAAAGCCGAGACTTTAAATCTGCCTAATGACCTCCTGCTAATAAATCCTGAGTGATCAGCTGAAGAGGAAGTCGTCCCCAACTCTTGACTGTGCGTTTTCAGACCCACTGAATCAGAAAGTGCTGAGCTGGTGCTGATCTAAGTGGAGAGCTCGTTCCTCCCCTCTTCACTTTTTTTTTTTTTTTTTTCCCACGATGCTCCTGTGTCTGTAACGTCTGCAGCTCAGGAGGCTGTTTGACACGCACCGACTCACATTCAGAAGCAAAACAAACTAAATCCATTACAAACAAGCTCCGTCTCACTTTTTCTCTCTCTCTCTCTCTCTCTCCCTCTACGCCTGCTTATCGCTCGCCCAGTGCCGACGGAGAAGATGAGATCAATCCTCGGATCAGAGCTTGATTAAGTATCGACACGGCGCCAGCTCCCCCTTTAGAAAGCAACTCTTTGATGAGGAGAGTGCTCATCATTGTCTCAGAAATCAAACTTGTTAAAGTTCGACTTGCATAAAGCTGAGCCCCAAAGTGCACAAACCCCCCCCCCCCCCCCCCCCCAAAATAAAACCCTTTTATGAAGTAATTGTAGTCATTCAATACGCTCTCAGTGTTCTCACACACTCCGGAGCAAAGCGTGATTACAGATAGTAAAAAGAATACTCATCAGACCATCACCGACCGCTCGTCTGGTTTGTTTTTTTTTCCTCTCTGCTTGAAAAGTGACGCTTGAAATTAGATTGCTTTTTATCTTCAAACTAAATATCTCTCAAAGCCTCTCCGAAAAAAAAAAGTTTCAGACCGACTTTTCAGCTTTGATCAAATTAAGATTTTAAAAAAGAAGCCGTGAAGGATGACGACGGAGTGATTCATATCAGCCTCACTGCTGAACATCTCTTTAACACATTTTCACATTCAGGAGCCGGAGCTCCATCTGTTTGTTATTGTTCTCGTTGAATGTGTAAAAAAGCAAAAAAAAAAAGGACAACATGACAGCTTTGCAAAGGTGAGGCCAAAAACATCTAGAGCTCCCCCTACTGACAGGGAGGATCATAACGCTGGTCCTCTGCAGAGACCATGATGAATGAGTCTCTCAAACATGCTCGATGTCTTTATGATCGTTTGGTTTGATGCTGATCGTCGTCCACATGTCACACTTTCAGTTTGATTAGTTATTTGATGCTAAGCGCCGCACGTCAGCAGAGAAGAGGAGCAAAATAAAAACTAACATTGAAGTCATTGAACTTTCCAGACTGTGTGTGTGTGTGTGTGTGTGTGTGTGTGTGTGTGCCTCAAACAGAAACATGACCCTGCTGTTGTATCAGTGAGTTAAACATGACTCATCATGATGCATTCAACGTTCACAGCGTTTTTTAAAGTACTTAAAAGATGCCAAACAAACAACAACAAATAATGTCATAGCTGCTTCCTGATTCCAGCTCAGACCTGCTCAGACCTGCACACCTGCTCAGACCTGCTCACCTGCTCAGACCTGCTCAGACCTGCACAGACCTGCACACCTGCTCAGACCTGCACACCTGCTCAGACCTGCTCAGACCTGCACAGACCTGCACACCTGCTCAGACCTGCACACCTGCTCAGACCTGCTCAGACCTGCATACCTGTTCAGACCTGCTCAGACCTGCACACCTGCTCAGACCTGTACCAGACCTGCACACCTGCTCAGACCTGTACCAGACCTGCACACCAGCTCAGACCTGCACACCTGCTCAGACCTGTACCAGACCTGCACACCTGCTCAGACCTGCTCAGACCTGCACACCTGCTCAGACCTGCACACCAGCTCAGACCTGCACACCTGCTCTCCACCTGCTCATTGATAGATCGCTGTTTCAGCTACTACGGTAGACTACATCTCGGACTTTGATAGATTTTGAAGTTTTTTTTTTTTCTTTATTCTCATCCTGTTTTTTTTCTTCTTCTTTTTTTTCTTAAAGATTTATTTTCGGGATTTTTTATGCCTTTATTTGAGAGAGGGACAGAGTTTAGAAATCGGTCGGAGTTGAACCCGGGCCGCCCGCGTGAGGACTGTAGACTCTATGCATGGTAACGTGTGCGCTGCCACTGCACGTTTTTTTGGGGGGGGGGTTTTTTTGCATCAGGATCCCGACTCACCCATCTGCCTCAACCTCCTCTCTGGACTCCCATCCACTAATCAGCCACGCTCACATCCTTCCTCCACTCTGGTCAGCCATCTTCCCCTTCACTCTGCCAACCTTCATCCCCATTCACTGCAACCAGCTCATCATCAAACACATCATTACCCATCAACCCCTCTGTTGTTGAAAAACCTTTCATTTAGAAAATCAGGACGGCTGCTCTCTCCACTGTGCTGCTAACGTCTCAGATTTGGAGATTTGTGCAGGAGTTCAAAAACAATGAATCACTGAATTATCGGTGGCTGATGGTGTCGGCACCGATATCGATGATGTTTAGATTTGAACCTGAATATATGAAACAGAAGACAAATCACTGTACGCAGGACTCTGGAGCAGCCTCGTGCATTTCTTTTTTTCGTTCTTCGTTGTTATTGCTGTCCTCGTGGTGGATTTTAAGTATTTGAGGTGACCTGCATATCTTGGATATCTGAGAGGAAATGAAAAAATCTGCAGCAACATGAGACAAATAATTGTCTTGGAATAAAACCACAGCATACAGGTGAGAAATGATTTAGAGTGATGGGTTCCCTCCATTTTTTTTATTTTTTTTATTAGTTCCTTTTGGACTCGGTGGCTGGACGTTGGAAAATCAATCGGAGAATTGATGGTTTGCTTTAGGTCAGCAGTGGAAAATGTATTACACATAATTTGTAGTTAATGAGCCAAAAAAAAAAAAAAAAAAAAAAAACTGGCAAAACCAAACGACAATCCATTGAGTGTCCTTACAGCGAGGAGGCAACACTTCCAGAGTGAGTCACCCTGATCTCCCAAACAGAGCACGCCATCGTCAAAAAATCACATCATTCTGCACAAGTGTCCAAAGCACAGTCACAACACTCGTCGTCTCCTCACTCATTTCATCACCGTTTCGCGTGACTCACTCGCTCCTGGATCACACCGTGAATGTCAAGCGCCGTCCCTGCAGAACGATTTCCACTTCACACGAAGCGCTCGAGTCGGCCGGCGGACGAGAGAGCAGCTGAAGCAGCTTCTCTGAACGAGGACGCCGTCGACTGTCTGTCTGTGCACGCCAGATCACAGCGTGATAAAAGAGTTACACGTCAAAGCACGGGTCCAGGCAACGTCACGTTTCCTTCAAATTGATATTTATGTTAAAATGAAGGAAATTTAGAATCTGTGGTTGTAAGAACAGATTTTGGATTGGGAGAGATTCTCGTTCAAGGAGTCGTTGCGCCTGCTCGTGACGTCACACAAAATAATTTGAGAGTTTATACAGTGTTCACGTTTTTGTGGGTCTTTGAGCTAAACTTTACTACAACTATAATATAATTAATTCGGCATAAACGGCATTTAAAAACTGGAGAAAAAAGGCAACGGTACAAGACGGTTTTCAGGATTTTCGTCCGAAGTCAAGGAACTCCACATCCCACAATCCTTTGCGAGGGATATCGTTTTTTTTTAAATAACTTTTGTTTTTAAAGTGTGAATACTGTTCATGAGTGTTGTACTATCTTGAAGTTTGTGTCCTGGAAAATATAAACTACATTCACAGCGGCATAACAAGTTTTTTAGTGCATTTCATGTTAGCTAGCTAACTAGCGAGCCTGCTAGCAAGACTTATCTGTTCACGTCAAGGTTCGCAAACATACGGCACAGAGAGGTGGGGAAATATTACCATGGTAACAGCAAGCTCAACCAATCAGAAACACTCGTGGGTAGTGTATATTTGTGTGACGTCGCTAGCAGGGGCCACACACACACACACACACACACACACACGCGCACACACACACACACACACACACACACACACACACACACACACACAGCAGAGACGGCAGCTGCAGGAGTTTCATTTCTGCTGACTGAAAACTTTTCCGTCACTCTCACGGGCTCCGTGACCGTCAGGAAAAAAAAAAAAAATCACCAACGGATGAACAAACTGGGTTTTTCATGAAGAAAATCTTGTTTATGTTTTTTTTAATCATTATTTGTATCAGTTGGTGTTTGATGGGTAGTAAAACCTTCATAAAACGCCTCATTGAAAACATAATGGATGATTGCTGCAGTAAATATCTTTTAAGGAGACGATTTTATTAAAACGTCTTCTTGTTGGATAAATGTATTTACAGCAGCTGTCCACAGATATACCAACTAAAAATAATCAGCAGATAAACTACTTGCAGCTCTAAGAAAGCTAACACACACACACACACACAC
>NW_027636674.1:0-15382 GCF_947650265.1 Symphodus melops | reverse complement strand
AGACTTTCTGCTAAGAGTCCCTGCAACATTCTCTGCAAAGTGAGAGCTGAGTTTGGTACGGCAGGCATCGAGGGGAAGAAAAGGAGATGGATGGAGAGAGGGAGTTAGAAGCCATGAGCTGTTTATAAAGGGAGGGAGCGGCTTGTGTCCATCTGGGACAATCCCAAGTGCTGAAAGCTTCCCCACCCTGATCCCAAACATCTCTCTCCCCCACCTCTCCCTCTGTCTTTCTCGTCGTCTCCCCTTTGTCTCTCACTCCTTCAGAATAACGTGCATTTAGGTGCATGTTGTTTGAAGCCTGAAAACTTGCAAATACGCTTTCTGTCTTTTCATCTCCTCATTTTCTGCCCTCAGAGACACTGGATGTGTCACTATATTTCTTTGCTTGTAGCAACATGCGTCATGCAGTTAGAACGATGAACATCTACAAGGGACATTCAACTGACTCAAGTCTAACTGGAGTGAAACATAATGCAATAGTGAATCTGTAAACTAATAATCCCACTGTCTTGAAGTTTGCATGCATTGGTAAAAAGAAGCTCTGGGTGTCTTTTGGTTTGCATGGACATGTAGGGGTTTGAGGGTTACTTTCTTCAAAGCAAAAAGTCATACTTCCATTGCATTTAAGTGACCAATGCTAACAGCAAGAGGGCGGCTTGTTACCACAAACGGCAAGACATGAAGAGTTTAAATAAGCAATGCATGTGCTTCATTGATCATCATTTGAAATCTAGTTTTCAATCAGGTATTTAACATCATCCTCCCACTGTTGTTCTTTTTTTTTTTTTTGCAAAATTCCCTAATTTTCCTGCCAAAACCAAACATTAAAATAAATGTAAATAATTTGTGCTCTAGCCATATCTTCCTCATCCGTCCTCTCCCTTTGTCTGTGCCTCGCTCCACCACCCTCCGTCTCCTTCTCCTCTTCCTCTTCCCTCCCTGCCTGCCTGCCTTCCTCCCTCTGCGCTGCCTGTGTATCCAGCGATAAGGGGACAGCGACGGTAGCACTTCCTTTCGCCACAGGAAGCAGGAAGTGTTGATTTCCAGCACAGCCTCCATGGGCTCAGTCCGCTGGGATCCTCAAACACACAAGCAAGCAGCAGCATGCACTCCCAGACATGCACAAAAGTTTGGATGTAGATTTAGCAACGCATGTGCTCGGTGTGTGTTTCCGTCTGTGTGTGTGTGTTTGTGTGTCACCTGTCTGCACACAATAGCTCCACTATATCTTCAGCGCCTGATGGTTTTCATGGGAAACCACCTGGGAAATCGTCCACTCGGTGCCTCTTTGACCTCAGGGTTGGCTCTCAGGTCAGAGGATGATTGGCTAATTATTCCTCTAATCACAGCTAATGTTTTGTTTTCAGCCTCTTTGGCCGTAAAGGCCAGGGGGGGCGCTGTTGAGCTTAAAAAAACACAAACATCCATTCATCAGCTAATGGATTCCAGTTATACTGCAGGGTGGGAGGGCTGGGGGTGAGAGAGAGAGAGAGAGAGAGAGAGAGAGAGAGAGAGAGAGAGAGAGGCTGACATTAAGAGAAGAAAGAAGAATAGGGCGACTGAGGGCAAAAAGCAACACCGGATAAGTTTTTTATATTTCCTTGTAGCTCGGTTCAGGTTATTTTAATTTTAATTTTCTTGATGAATAGTTTTTAAAATAATCTTCTGTACCTGGATTCTGAATAAATCCTAGTCTCTGTAGTTTTATCTGTGACTAATTGCACAAAAAGAGCCATAAAGTGATTTAGCCCCCTGTGAGAATCAGTTTGTGTCAGAGTTTAAATAAAGAGCAGTGATGCTGCTCGTGCACATGTTCAATCTTTACCATGAAATGTCTTTTCAAAAGCGATTTAAGGCAACCAGTCATAAGTGACAGAAGTTAAAAACAAACATCACAAAGATTTGACTTCTGGGATTATTCATGGTGTCTGTTTAAAGAAATAATTTCAATATAGTAATGAATACTTGAGTTTGCTTTAATGTGTCCTTTACAAAAAAACACCAAACATTTCATTAAAGGACTGCAGAGCGATGCACATCTAAAGGATCATGACAAATCTATTAGTCTTTCATTATTTTATTTTTTTTATGGTTTCAGCATCAAGAAAAAGTCACAAACGGCAATCAAATTATGTAAGCTTTTCAACTGTATGTATTTTCTAACTAAAATAAAATAATAATAAAACTTAGACGTTTGAATTAATAAAATAAAGTGCACTTTGCACTGTCATTATTAAATTGCTCCACAGGGACAAAATAAGTTTTATTATTATTATTATTATTAAATTGAATTGAGTTGAATGTTTGACATTTGTACAGGTGATCAATGTAAAAGTGAAGATAAGTCAGGCCTCTGATTGTTAGTGATTCCTCATTGCCCCATCAGAGCTGGTACGAGGAGGCCGAAGATTGAGTGGGCGCAGACAAAGGAACAAAGAGGAGAAGGAAGGAGGGAGAATTAAAGTGACACCTGTGAGTGTGACAGAGGAGTCAGCAGGGAGAGAAAGCAAAGAGGCCTTCGCTAAAGAGAAAGAAAATGACGAGATTCTGCTGCGATTAGGAAACGATGGAGATGTGAGCCTAAACTCTGAGCGGGTCAGGGATCAAGAGGGGTGAAGAGGTCAGAGTGGGCCCAGCAGCTCTACTTAGAACAGGATATCCTGCGAGGAAAACCCATCTGTCTCTCTGCCTCGCTCTCAGTCTGTCTCTTAAATTCCCACAGCGGGCTGAGCGCAGAGCAGAGGTGTAACCTTTCACTGAAAGCAGCAGAGAAAACACAAGTTCCCAACTGAGACGCTCCACTTTCATCCGTCATCACTGACGGAGACAGATAGCAGATATGATCGCCCGATGCGTGCTGACCTGACAGGCTGAGAGTGTATGAAGTGTGTTATAGTGTGTGATGATAGCTGTGTGATGTTTCCATCCTGCGCTGCTGTTTGTTGCTGTTTTCATCCACTCGCTGCGTTGGCGACATCAGCCAAGATAAATTCCCCCGCAGGGACGAGAAAGTTTATCGTCCTGTATCTTATCAGAGTCAGACAGGCAGTGTGTGAAAATTATGAAACATCCCTCTCTTCTATTTTCAACACAATAAGCCCACAGACTTTAAATAAGATAACGTGGAGCTGGCCTCTGGGTTTTAAGAGTGAAGCTTTAAGCCTGCAGGCTTTCTTACGAACAGGAGGGGGCGACTCCTCTGGTTACAAAGCGTAAAGACCTGTGAGAAAAAGGCTCTACGTTGACTTCATTTCTAACCTCACTAAATATTTTCCAAAGAAGTTTAACACCTCAATTACAAGTTTGAAACTTCAGGATCTTCACATCAAGCACAGTTAGCTTGAGCATCCAGACTACAGAGTCTACAGACTACAGGACATGACCTCAAATCAAATTCAGGATTAATTTAACGTTCGACCTCGATCATGATTAATGAACGATTATTTGGCTTTGTTTTTGTTTTGCCCTCATAGTTCACTGACATGCTCTTTAAATATGCTGTAAACGATCAAAGCTGGCTTATTTATTCGAATGAAAACGTGCATTTCTGATTTCTTTGTGCTTATTTATGGAATATTTTAAACTGAAATCAAAACATTGCTTCAAATGAAAACAAGATGTGAGTTTTAAAGTAGAAATGTACTTCTCTGAAACAGACGATTCCATTTCTTGCAAAAAAAAAAAAAAATCAGCAGTGTTTACATTTGACTTCATTTTGTTCAGTGTCGTCTTCCCTAAAAACAAATTGCGTCCAGACATGGTCACGTGACTCTGATAATAATCTAAGTGATCGACATGGACAAGATTACATCGGTTAGATGTTCTGAATGTTGGTTTTCATTCATTTTGCCCTGATGCTGCTGCTGCTGCTGCTGCTGATGTTTGGGAAGGTTTTGATGCTGATCAAGTTGTGGATGTTGTGGATGTTGCGTCACTTCCTGTCAGCACCTGTGTGTCCGATCACACTTGAAGCCGTTTCTTTGCCCTTACTGACGTCGTTTACTCCTCTCTACATCCTCACTGCTGCTGAACTTACTCTCTGATGTTTACATGAATTGTAGAAATGAAAACCTGCAGAATCACAGCTTAATAGTTCTTGTGTTGGATTTTTTTTTTTTCATTTTTTTTTTTTTCACGTTTAACACACAAGTTAAACCTCTGCAGGCTCCAGGCTGCTGTTTGACTGAGCCTGTCCATACACAGGGATCGACAGAGTGCTTCATCATAAATTGCAAAATAGATCTGTTTGATATTAGATGGGTGTGTGTGTGTGTGTGTGTGTGTGTGTGTAGGTGTGTGTGTGTGTGTGTGTGTGTGTGCTGCTCAGGAAAGAGACTGTCTTTATTGGACGTGGTATCTAAGGCCACGAGATTCTCCTCCTTGTGTTTTCCCCTCCGTCTGACCCCATGAGAACAATATTATTCGAGCTGAAGTGTCACCAAATATTTACACCCTGATGGCAGGAATTGTGAGGCTCTTCTAAGAAATGTGTGCAGCGGTCTGTCGAGCGAGAGAACAATCTAATAACAGGAAATAACTCAGAGCACAGGATTTTGGTTCTGACAGCAGAGGTTTTTAGTCTGAAGAGATTTGGGGGGCTGAAACACATGAGAGTAAAATGAACATAAAAATGCTGATAAACAAGATCATGTTAAACATTAAAAATAGACTTTTGATTGGCATGAGTGGACACTCATATATGAACTCAAATATTCAGCTGACTGATAAAAGTGTGTTATTTTTAGTTTCATCATCTAGTCAAGGTTAGGTAACACAACACGTGGTACAGGGAGGTGTCTTTCACAACTACTTACTTATGACAACTTGTCGACTCATTGTCTAAACAAGCAGGGCTTGTTGATGAAGTGCTGCAGTGCTCATATTTTGTTCTCCATCATTTAGCCTTTTTTAATCAGAAAATACTAAAGGTATAGTTAGTAGACGCCACATTTTAGCACCAGTCCGTCATACCAAAACAAAGCTGCCTCGGCGCAGCCCCTGCAAGCTCACGCCTATAGTTGCATCACATCCGATCCAATATAACCTATAACCTTTCTTATTAATCAAGTCTGCAATCAAAAGTCTTCAAGTGTTAAATATCAGAAACACAATGAATATGCTGTGTATAGTGAGGACTGAAGTTAACAATAACATCCATAAAAAATGAATCAGTGAATTAGACATTATTGTACAGTTTTTATTGGAGCGTGTTTCTGTGTCGTCAGGGTGAAAGGTGGATTATTTATAATCTGACACATACAAACAAAACAATAAATATGAAGCCAATGTTTGACACTCCCAACAACTCTGACAATCCCACCCATAAAAATATATATTTGCATAATATGGGACAGAAAATTATTCACTTTTTTTTTTTAATCTTATTTTGAAATCAAGTTCTAATAACCAAAACTGGCATTTAAGGAGTATTTCAGCATTTTAGTAACACAGTGAATATTTGCTGTGTGACGTGGGGACTGAAGTTAATAATAGTTTCCAAAAATAATAGTTTCCAAAAAAGGAAGGAACAGACCATTTTCCTACGGGATCATTTTTCTGTGTCGTTGTGGTGAAAGGTGGGACACAAATCCGAGGGTTAAAAAAAAAACCCCAAAAAAACAAAACGTGAACTTTGCAGGATGACAGGTTACTAAAAGTGTCCGGTATAAAAAAGTTACTGCAGAGTCCATTCTCTTCTGTTTACAAGTCCAGCTTCACTTGTAATTGGGCGTCCTGAAAATAAACTAACTGACAAAGTTGTCACCTCGGTTTGGAAAAGTAAAATATATCTGTGGGTGTGAAAGCCTCCAGAAATGTAGCACAATGAGGATTATCCTGAACCTGCAAGAAAAAAATAAACTGCTACTTTCTTTCCTTATTCTCGAGGGATACTTGACTTCCCCTGTCTAGTTTGTGTGTCAGACAAACAGATAATTTCAACCTACTTATTTTCCCCTCAGTGAGCTGCTTTATGTTTCCCCTTGTGCAGCAGTTCATCACACTCGTTCAATCACACACTCAGTCTGATTTTCTCACATTGAAGTGGGTGATATTTTCCGTACGGGAACATTAACTTATTTTTTCCCCCCCTCCACCAGTTTACAGTGACACAAGCGAGAGACCTAGACGTGGAGTGAGAGAGAAAGAGAAGGAGAGCAAGCGAGGTATATTGAAAGCGAGAGATGGGGAGCGAGAGTGTGCAGCTATTTTTGGCCCATCTGGGTGTTTCCTGCACACACTCACGCTTCTCAGGCTTGTTGTTGTTCAGAATGGTGGGTGTTAAAAGGGTGAGTTTTGATTTGATTTGACATTTTGTGTGTTCGGGTTTGTGTGTGTTAGAAATGTTGATGTCCCTGGGATTTTCCTGTGGTTTCTATGGTTTCTTGCTGTGTTTTGAAACAACTTGCCATTACTTCCAAACATCCTTCAGGGAGTCGAGGATCCTCGGCCGTTCGCTACACACTCGGCTTGTGCTGTCGCCGGGGTTGACCTCAGTTCACTTCAAATTTAGCCAGATCAAACATCCAAACAAGCATCTTTAAAAGCAAGTCTTTATCTCCACCTTTGCCATGGTGTGTCTCCACTTAGCTACTTTAAGACCTCCTGTCAGTCAAACCGTTTTGGTGGCATTGTTTACTTGGCTAAGTCTGCAGAGGAAAACCAACTCAAGTTAATCAGGTTAGGATGGATTGCAATCTGTTGAACTACTTGAGTGATTTTCGGTAGTCCATGCACACCTGGGGGAAAAAGAGAAGAAGAGGTCACATCACTTCTTTTCTTCACCTCTCTGCGCTGGTTGCTGGTGTCTGCATACATGACACCGTTGCTCTGTAGTGGAAAATGTCTGTCAGCTATCCATTGTTTGTCTGTGGACTGTTCATGTCACTGAGTCTGTCGGCGTGGCGAGTCTTTCTGAAACCTGCCGCGTCTGTCATTATTTCACACGCAGACACAGACGCACACATGGAAACATAAGAACAAGCTGGTGTGAGTTCAGCCTCCAAGGGAACGTATGGCTGTGCCTCGTGTTTCCATATGTGACTACATGGCTGATATGTTAGTATGCAGGCGAATTCTTTTCAATACACAACACTGATATCAAACATATTTAAACAAACACTTCACATGAGAGCTGGCTTGAATTATATCATTTCTTCTGATAGTTTGTGGTTTTATAAAGGCCTATGGGACGTCACAGCAGGATTATCCACTCCAGCAGAACTTCAGGAGATCTGTCCCTAAAACCCTCCTGATCTGGATGTTCACATATACACCTCTCCCGGTCCGACGGGACAAAAGAACAGTCTTCTATAAGATGCTATAATGAGAGTATTTGCCTTGATAAGGAGAACTGAAACCATAATGTGCGATTGAGATTGTACCTGAATAAACGTCACCAGCCCCTCACACGTGCTGGAGGTGACTTCTCCTGATGATTCTCACATCAGCTCTCTTAGACTTAAAGTGGAAAAAATACGAGGCCGCTGGCCGGAGAAACTCTGAATAAAGTCAGGCCGAAAGATTCGACTGTTTTTTGTTTTTCAGAGAGCAGCAGAAAGGACCAGATTGTTGCTGATCATATTCAATACTTTTCAGAAAACGCCCCCTGCACCTACTTGAAGATGTTACGGCCGCTTGTCAACTTTGTTTTTTTTTTCTCCCACATAATCTCCTTTAGCAGCATTTGTTTGTATTAAATAACCTTGACTTTATTGTCGGTGGAGCAGGAGGGTCAAACATGGTTTGAGCATGTTAGGCTTATGTGCAAAGTCCTTGACTGTCTTGTGACTGCTACAAGACCGAAGTATATTTTACTGAAAAAAAAAAAAAAAAAAATCTGCAGGATATCACAGGTGTCAAATGTCTGGTGCTGAGATTACTGGCGGAGAGGAAAAAACCCAGATGCATTTAGAAAACTTGAGTCTGTAGCTGACCACACCCTGTTCCTCTTCGACACATAAACACACATGCAGACAAGTATGTAAACACACACAAACATATGGTTGTGTGCTTACATGAACATCTGCATGCATAAAAATAAAAACACACAAATAGCGCTCAGGTTTTTCCTGCCAAATATTTTCCCGCTGTATTATTTTTATCTTCTTTGTTCTTGTGTTTACTCAGCTCACTAAAGATAATAAGTCTTTTCCTTAACCCCCTCCCCCCATCCCCCTCATATTTATTCATCTTCCTGTCCCTCTCTCCATATCTTCATCTGGATTCCCCTCTTTCCTCCCTCCTCCTCCTCTTTCTTCTTGACATTCTCCTTTCTCCACATCATCCTCCTCCGTTTCTCCCCCTCTCCTCGTTCCTTCTCATGCAGCATTCCTCACATTCCTGTTGGCTTCTTAAGGGGAAGGACCCTGCTGGCAGACCAAGGCCAAACATTATTACAGTGCCTCTCTCTCTCTCTCTCTCTCTCTGTTTTTCTAATCCTATCTCTTCCTCTTTCCTTTTCTTTCTCCTCTTTTTTTCCCTCTTCCTTCTTGCTCATTTTATCTCCCTGATCCGTCCTTCTTCAATCTTTCACTCCCTCAATTCTTCCCCCTTCAAACCTCCATCCCGGTTAATTCCATTTTCCAGATAGTGTCTGTGTGCTTGTGCTTACTGACTTAAGTTACGATAACTTACTGAGACCCCTGTGTTTCATAATTAGTGGAAATAAGGGTCATACCCTTCTCTGTTACATAAACAGGCTCGTTTGTGTTTATACAAGCGCGTGTGCTTTTTAACAACAACACACTGTCAGCACATGGGAGATAAAGTATCACACACACACACACACACACACATTCACAGGAACCCTCAGAGCTCATCAAACGACACACTCATAAAGCTCAGCAGTTTTCCCCGGTCAAATGGAAACTGTAGTGCATCATAAATGAACTCAAGTCGTCACATTTGAGCTGAATTTGACAGTAAATTTCCTCTGAATGACACAAATTGTCTGCTGATTGGTGTTTGATGATTTCATCATGTTACACACAGCAGAGTGTGTCACTGAGGAGAAATGAACAGACACAGATTGTAAAGAAGAAGAAAAGCCAGCAGCTGAAATAGAGACATTTTGAGGGACGCACAGAAGAGTTATGGTAGGAAATGATAATGAAGCCTACAGTGTCGTGGTCAAACCCAAACAGTGTTAACAAAGTACAGTGCAGACTTTTCCTTCTCTGGAAAACCTTACCATTAACCCTGGAAAACCAGAACTAGTCAAGGACGCTCCCGGCAAAAAAGATCAGGACACCGAGGAAGGACGAGCTGACCTGATTGACAGGTGGGCGTGGTCTGAGGCTCCAGCTCTCGGCCTGTCGCTAGGTTGACTGAAAGTCAGGCTGAGACAGAAACAGACGGGTGACATCAAGACGGCATCGTTCAGAAATACAAGCATCTTTTTCATCCATGTATCTATTAGTCATTCAACATCTTTTAAAGAGACATTTGGATTTTCTTTTAAACGTCTTTGATAAAATTAACCACGTTACCTTTTCAAAAGTCCAAAACTGACTTTCTTTTCTCAGTTTTTCTTCTGGGGATTTTTGTTCCATTATTGGAGAGACATGACAGTGGAGAGAGTTTGAAATCAGGGACAGAGAGAGAGGAACAACTGCAAACTAAAACAGACTTTTAAAAGGACATACTGATGCAAAAACAAAGAATAGCAAATATATATATATATATATATATATATATATATATATGTGTTTGCTATTCTTTGCTTTTGCATCAGTATGTCCTTATATATATATATATATATATATATATATATATATATATATATATATATATATATATATATATATATATTATTCATATCAGCTTTTGCAGCTTTTTCATGCAGACTTACTTTGATGACCAAAAGTTTAACATTTAATACGGAGCTGAAACAAATGCATGTTGTGCTGATTTCAGGGTCGTTTCTCAGACATGTTTGTTTTTTAAGAGAGTGCACTGCATGTACTAAATGGTGTGTGTGTGTGTGTGTGGCAGGAGCCGATCTCTGCAGGTGGGAGGCAGCTATGTAGAGATGTAGCACACAGCTGACCACATCCTGCCCCATAAAGTACAAAGAAAAAGCTACACGCGTCACACTCACCGTTTATAGCTGTTTTACTTCAGGGTAATTGAGACTCAGGTTAGTCTTGTAACTGATTCTGATTATAAGACTTTGCACACAAAAAATGTGCTGAACGCTCTTTTTGAATACAGCCAATGAGCAGGGATTACCTTTGTATCTTTGTGTTTGATGCAAAAACCAATGATTGCATGATTCTTCCATTTTTATGTCAGATAACGCAGAACCCTCGTGAGTGGTGAAAAGTATCATCTTGTGTTCAAATGTTGTTTTATTTAAATTCATTGAAGAATAACTGCTGTGTTGAAGCTTGATCTTAAACATAATATTCCTTCTATCCCAAACTAGTTTTTTTTTTTTTTTAACATTTATTAATCCAGGTTAATCCCATTGGGATCCGAGATCTCTATTTATAGAGAGACCTGGCCAAGAAGAGTAGAAAGACTCATGTCCTGATAAGAAAGTCTTCATCTTTAACAGTTTGCAGGAAGTTTGGAGGACTTCTCACTAAAGTTAAAACGTTTTTCAGTTTAAAATTTAGACTGCAGCAGAAAATCTAAAAGCTTTCTTTCATAATTCCAACAAAATCGTGTTGTAGTCCTCTAAATGGGTCTTTTTGAAGGTCTCAGTTTCCTCTCGGAATCGAAAGCCTTTTTACTCGACCTCGTCTCGGTGTAATGTGGGGGGGATTTTAAGACTGATCAAGTCCACCACTGACAGGCTGTTTTTCCACTTCATTACTGTGATTAGAAGACACTACATACTGTATCCCTTTTTAAATCCCCCGCTTACAGCGCAACCGTCCCGGTCTACAAGCCCTCTGCACACAAGATGTGACTTTTAAAGTTTTAGTCAATGAAGTTATTCTGCTTCAGTTCAATGGACTTTAGAATATAAAGTACAATAATTCATAAGGAATCCAGTTTGTAATAAATCTTTATTTCTTTCCCAAATCAGATTTTCCTGAAGCTAAACTCTCAAGTTCCATCATTTCAATTCGATCTTATTGTTGCAGCGCCTGAGCACAAACCAGTCCTCCTCTGGATCTGCAGAAATATTATTTTCTTCATAAAATCTAAATGCATGCTAAATATATTTTATATTTGATTTCTTTGCTGTTACTTCAAGCTGATGCAAACGCCACGTAGAGCTGTTAGCAAACTTCAGAGTGACCAGAAGACGAGTCGAGCTAACAGTCCACAGCTCTGTCAAGGAAAGTCCATTATTTTGATGAAGAGACGTTGTGTGTGTGTGTGTGTGTGTGTGTGTGTGTGTGTGTGTGTGTGTGTGTGTGTGTGTGTGTGTGTGTGTGTGTGTGTGTGTGTGTGTGTGTGTGTGTGTGTGTGTGTGTGTGTGTGTGTGTGTGTGTGTGTGTGTGTGTGTGTGTGTGTGTGTCTTCCTGTGGGCGGTTGCCTGCTGCGCTGCTTTTCTGTCACCCTGTGGTTTTGTTATTTTCAGCATGAAACCGGATGTGATTCAGACTGCATGGTAGATTGTGTAATTGAATGGACCAACCACACACACACACACACACACACACACTTATATATGTGCTTGTACACACACTTATTTCAGCGCATGAAATCACACCGTACTGCAGCTCTGTACACCCACACACTGAAGGTTTCTGGGAACGTTGCTGGGTTCCCCCCCTCGTTCACAGAGGCACCCGAGGGTGAGCGAGCGAGCGGACTATGGAGCATCATCCGCAGCAGACAGACTCGAGCTTCTTGGTTTCATTATTGGTCTGAAACATCAGTTGTTGACCTGGCTGACGCTGCGATCGGAAAAAGGATAAAACACAACGATAGAGCTGCGTGGAAAGAGAAGGGGACGGTTAAAAGTGGGGAAAAACACCTAGAAAGGCCTCTGGAACTGAAAACATATGCAGAGTTTCTGCCTCAAAAAAGTACAAACATGCAGATTATGTTAATTTTAGAAATGCAAGAAAAGAAACGATCAGAGATAAACAAAAAGAAACACGCAAGTCGTTCTGTCGCCCTAGAGAGAAAGGCAATCGGGACTTTTTTCCATCAGCTATAAAAATATAATTTAATAACGTTTTAGGATTGTGTGAAAAATGTGTTTTTATAAATCCATGACTAAAAAGATCAGGACACTGAGGACTTCTATCACGCTGACCTCAGTTAACATGCAGTGATGTTTTGAGGATGCGTACGGTCTGTAACAGGGTATGGAGCGTCTGATGACGGCAAACGGCCTCTTTATTCTGGGAAAACTCGGGACTAAAACAAATGACAAACCGATGGCGTTGCGTCATGAAGCTGCTGCGGTAACATTCTGTACTGTAGAAGAACACAGGCGTGTATGCAGACAGGATGCTCTGCTTCCTCTCTGCATGGGCTTCGGGTTCCCGAACAAGAGGGCCTGACAGTAGGGAGGAAAGACTTGAGAAATCTCATAAAATAGTGAAATATGCATTTTAATCCCAGTAAGACGGTACGGATATGATACACAACAAATGTGTGTCAAGAGAGTGTTCAAACAGGGCCCAGCAGTCCACCATTTCTGGCCTCTGGTGTGTTATGGAGCGAGCGTGTAGTCCTCTCCCCTGAAGTATTGTAGTCCATGTTTTGGTCTACCACATGAGGCCGGACAGGTTTTGACTGTCTCGACACATCAAGCCCAACAAACTCCTGCTACCGCGAGAAAGCTGCAACCAAAGCCATCATTTCCTACCAGCAGCGAGGAACAAACTCACAAACATACAATCAACATAAATGAGTCATTATTCTCTGATTGTTTTAAAGTTGTGCCTGTAAAAACATGAAGCGATCTCGGCATGAAATATGCGAACATATCGCCGTGGTAGCAGGCAGATTGAGTCATTATTCTGTCGGTTTCCTCGGCCATATTACCTCAATAAATTCCTTCTTACACATAAACCAAAAAAATCTGTTGTTTATTTGGAAGAGCGCTGATGGATTCTGTCTTTTTATGGGCATGAATGAAGTGCTATATGTCGTGCAGTCTACAGGTTCACTGGGGTTTGTGTAGAAACTAACATTAAAAATGAAGCAAAATTAAATTAAACACAACCTCTGATTGACACTGTGCACTCATAAATTGAGTTTACTTAGAAAATTTCACTAAACGTGTTGCCTTAAAATGTCAATGTTATGTGTATTTATTTTAGAGATGGGACAGTGGATAGATGTTGAGAGAACTTTTTCTTTGCTCTCATAATTAACTGGAAGATTTTAGATCTAACTGTCGGAGGCGGATTCACTGACAACAGTTTATTCACTTTTGCAGGGAGCTAATTCTTTATTTTCCGGGATTGTGCTACAGAAAGCTAATCTCCTTTTTTTCCCCTCCACATGTTAGAAATGTCCACTCCAAGCAGGGAACGTCCTTGACTCGATCTGGTTTTCCAGGGAGAATAGAAAGGTTTTCCATCGGAGGAAAGTCGGAACAATGAAAGCATTGTTTACCCTACAGAACAGCATGTTGGAAGTGTGCTGTGTGAACACTCGAACAGCCTCTCTGTTTCTGTCCACCTGATCAGCTGACCAAAGAGAAGACAACATGTCTTCAGTTGTTCTGGTTCCACTTTTACAGTACAGACAGGGGCGGATCTTCAATCTTTAATCCCACAGGATATGAGCAAATTAGTCTCAGTTAATTCTCATCTCATAGATGAAAACTCTCAGGTGGAATAATTTGAGGCTTTTCAGAGAAAGTCGTTTAATGTTCCTAGAAGACTTCATGCAATCAGCTCAACAATATCTGACGTTGTTATTTGACCCCCAGAAACTATTCCAAACATTTCCTCAGGACGGCCCTGCTAACAGGACTCACTCTGCTGTTGTTGAGGACATGGGAGACATGGTTAGAGGAGTCCTGAACTCTTACTGCAGATATTATTATTAATATTATTATTATCTTTATAGTTATGGAAGAACATGATGCAAAATCTGAATGATGCTGATTTTACTAATCTGCAATGTAAAAAAAATAAAACAACGATTTTAAAGGTCTTTAAAAATGCAAATTTGTCTTTTAGTTTCTCAAATCTAAATTCTAAGTTGTAATCAAATGACATGCTCATGAAATGAAATCCCAGCTTGTCTAATTAGTTAACAGAATATGTTATAATCATTTCTTTAGCAATATAGGCCCAATCACTGGTGGATTTTGTTTGGTAAAAGCCTTTTTTAATTCTGCATAGTGTTTGTTATATGATCTAATATACCAGCAGTAAATTATTGTATAGACAAATACTCTGTTTATAAGTGCTTTATGTCATAAATGCAGTCAAAACAAGATTTATAATCAGGAAAACTACTGTAAAAAGAAAGAAAAGTATAGGATTTATAGAGGGTCTGAGTTGATGAAATTAACATGACAGTTTCATCCACTGCACACAGAGACAGTAAAAAAAAAAACCCTGGAACAACAGGCACAGAAGTCAGTGACAGAAACTAAGAGCCTCAGTTTTACGTTAATTCTCTTCAGTGTTTTTTTTTTCTTCTATTCGTTGAGAGTCCACAGTCAACACGAACACGATGTAAAGATTTCCTGACGTTATATTCAGAGATTTGCCCAGAAATTCAGAGATAATTATTACAAGAGGAAAAAAACGGAATCTATGGGGGGAGAGTGGAAGAAAGTTTAAAGGGGAACACTTGCTGTAAAAGTCACACTTGAATGTTAGAGGTCAGGGAATCATTCAAAGGGCAAACAAAGTGCGCACACTACAAACCAGATCATCACTAAATAGTCGTGTGTGATGGAAATCCCCTCGTTCTTTAAGCAACAAACTCATCCGCACACATTTTGGGATAGTCATGTCAAAAGAAATAAATGGCGTAATTATGGGAAGTTGAAGTCAAAGGCGTGACAAATAAAATGAAAAAACTCACTTTCAGGGGGGGCCTCCAAAGATCTCCTGAAAGCGTCAGGGGCCCCAGAGACGCATCACTCACCTCGGTGCAACTACAGCCTGGTTTTGGCTTCTTTGACAGCAGATGGAGCCACAGTGTTGAGGCTCTTTTTTTTTTAATTAACACAAAAGTTCACACTGATAAAAAAAAAAAGTTAAGACAGTTGCACAAAGTTACAGAGAGACCAGGCGCGGATTGGCTGCAGTGAGCACCCAATGGGAGTCAGTCAGTCAGTGCAGGAAAACAATAGTTCTGCAGGTCCGCGTGAAGTCAAGGATTTTTGGTGGGGCCCGCCTCGCTTGCTATTTCTGTCAGCGGGAGAGCGAAGCGGAGTGAAGGGGAGGGGGCAGCACACTGGAGGGGCCGGGCTTTTCTTTTCTGCAACTTGCTCTCCGAT
>NW_027636675.1:45000-54950 GCF_947650265.1 Symphodus melops | reverse complement strand
AATTTTAAACCTGCTTCTTGACCTGCAGGAAAGCTGTGGGGCTCAGGCCCCCAGGGGCCCCCTATTGGCAGGACACGGAGGGTACTTAGTTTGAAAAAATCTGATCAGTTTACAGGAATGTTTAGCTGGAAACCCCTGAGAGCGTCTGAGTAAAAGAAAGCAATGAAATTCTGTTTAAAGGGAGAATTTAACAACTGTAAACTTTTACAAATACTGTAAACTTTTTCAAAAAAATTTTGTTGAACAAAAAGCTGTATTTTTACAGAAAACTGTAAAATTTTACAAAAAAATTTAACTTTTACAAAAATTCTGAACTTACAACAAAACTCTAAACCTTTACAAAAACTGTAAACTTTTACAAAAAACTGTAAAGGCTTACAAAAACTGTACTTTTCGAAAAAAACTGTAAACTTTTACTTTTACAAACTTGTACAAAAAATGAACTTTTATAAAAACTATAAACCTTTACAAAAACTCGCTCTACGTGTCGTAAAACTCAACTTACGTGTTACGTGTGCCACGCCCCTTATTTACTATTCATGGTTCAGCTGTCCTCTCCCCCAGAGTTTACAGCATGGAGGTACTTAATACAGCAAAGAGGAGAAACACGATGACCTGAGTGAGACCAGAGGAGGCCAGCCAGACCCCAGCCTGACTGAGGAGGGGGGGCTTTCCTTCATCGCTTCAGCCTCAATATCAGGTAGAAGAGTCGCAGGCGAAGCTGCATCTGCTCGCCTCTGAGAGATGAAAACCTGAAGCGTGTGTTAGACCAAATGTTGTTGTGTATTTCTCCTCTTAGCCTCCTACGAGTGTCCTGACTCTGACAGCCCCCGGACTTCTGTGTCAGCTGTGTGTAATTACACATGTGACACCCCTAACCTAAACCTATTATTGATGATTTACATCTCTGGACATATTGATGAGTGACGATCTAAAGTCGATCTTCTGGATTATTAAATATTCAGTTTTCTATGGAGCTTTTCCTCTTCTTTTAAAGTCACAGTTTTTGGTTTTTGTTTGAACTTGTCTCTGTGTTTTCCACAGTGAGTGTGTTTACATGGACTTATCCCGGTTTTGATCATATTCGGGATATGACGTTTACATGCTCACAGAGAAACCTGGTTATTCACATCCCTGTATACATGATCAATAATAGTATCCTGCTTTCTGATTACTGCATCTGATCTGTGCAGGCGCACATGTTTATTTTTTACAACACAGCAGACATTTAGAAATATAACAGACATGTAAACACCGTGGCTTAGCACAAAAACATCACTTCAGTTTATCCACACTAACAGGAAGTGATCTGTGAAAGTTTTAATTGTCTTTTTAGTCCACAGAAGAAGAAGAAGAAGACCTCGGCCAACGCCGCCGTTCATTCATCCAACACAAACTCAGTCAAAATAAGTAATCCAACAAATGATCTCTGATATATCAGAATAAACAGGAAGTGATCTCACCGTGTGAGCGTGCTCTAAATTAAAGCTCATCTTCATTTATATTTCATGTTTTATTAATAAAACAAAAGTGATTCCTCTCTCCACAATCAGACGCTCTCGTTGGCGCCGTCATGTTTGTTGTACGTCACTGAGTCTGTGCAGGTGTTATCAGCTGTCAGAACCCGGGTCAGGCGTGTACATGCTGCAGTATCCGGGTTCTATCAGAGTTCTCCAGGATACTGCAGTATCCGGGTTCTATCAGAGTTCTCCAGGATACTGCAGTATCCGGGTTCTATCAGAGTTCTCCAGGATACTGCAGTATCCCGGTTCTATCAGAGTTCTCCAGGATACTGCAGTATCCGGGTTCTATCAGAGTTCTCCAGGATACTGCAGTATCCGGGTTCTATCAGAGTTCTCCAGGATACTGCAGTATCCGGGTTCTATCAGAGTTCTCCAGGATACTGCAGTATCCGGGTTCTATCAGAGTTCTCCAGGATACTGCAGTATCCCGGTTCTATCAGAGTTCTCCAGGATACTGCAGTATCCGGGTTCTATCAGAGTTCTCCAGGATACTGCAGTATCCGGGTTCTATCAGAGTTCTCCAGGATACTGCAGTATCCGGGTTCTATCAGAGTTCTCCAGGATACTGCAGTATCCGGGTTCTATCAGAGTTCTCCAGGATACTGCAGTATCCCGGTTCTATCAGAGTTCTCCAGGATACTGCAGTATCCGGGTTCTATCAGAGTTCTCCAGGATACTGCAGTATCCCGGTTCTATCAGAGTTCTCCAGGATACTGCAGTATCCGGGTTCTATCAGAGTTCTCCAGGATACTGCAGTATCCCGGTTCTATCAGAGTTCTCCAGGATACTGCAGTATCCCGGTTCTATCAGAGTTCTCCAGGATACTGCAGTATCCCGGTTCTATCAGAGTTCTCCAGGATACTGCAGTATCCCGGTTCTATCAGAGTTCTCCAGGATACTGCAGTATCCCGGTTCTATCAGAGTTCTCCAGGATACTGCAGTATCCTGTTTTCTGGATATGAGGTTTACATGCACAAACCCCGATCATAACCAGGATACTCAGGTCCATGTAAACACACTCAGTGATAATTGAACAAGTACTCAGAGCATCCTCTCGAATCCTTAAAAGAATATTCATTCATCAAACATAAGACCCAACTGGGGGGGGGGGGGGG
Source organism: Symphodus melops (assembly GCF_947650265.1). Lineage (NCBI taxonomy): Eukaryota > Metazoa > Chordata > Actinopteri > Labriformes > Labridae > Symphodus > Symphodus melops. Next base: position 52,312 of record NW_027636675.1, on the reverse strand, counting down.
GGGGGCGTGCAAACTTAGCATTTGATACGTGAGGAGTTGTTGTAGTTTGGTGCAGACTGAAGAGAATCATGACTTCACTGAAGGCGCTTCATGTTGCCTCTCTCTCTCTCTTCATGTCTCATTGGGGGGGGGGGGGGGGGGGTCTAAATAGGGCATGAACACCTTCAGTCTACCTCCCCCTCCTCTCTCTCTCTTTTCTGTCCCTCTCCTCCACCACCTCCTTTTTCTCCAGCTCTTTTCATCGGGGACGCTCGGCTCGCCACCGTCCCCGGCGGCGGTGCAAGGGTCTGAATTGTGATTAAGACGGAGAAGAGCAGAGCAGCTTTCTTAGTACTGCCGGGGGGGGGAGAGGGGGGGGGGAGAGGGGGGGTATGAAAGACATTCAGGTCAGAGACAGAGAGCTGACATGTGTTTGTCTATTAGAGGGACATTTAACCTGATTTCAACCAGCGTTAATCACACACACACACATCTATCACACACACACACATCTATCACACACACACATCTATCACACACACACATCTATCACACACACACACATCTATCACACACACACACATCTATCACACACACACATCTATCACACACACACACATCTATCACACACATCTATCACACACACACACATCTATCACACACACACACATCTATCACACACACACACATCTATCACACACACACACACATCTATCACACACACACATCTATCACACACACACATCTATCACACACACACACATCTATCACACACACACACATCTATCACACACACACACATCTATCACACACACACACACATCTATCACACACACACATCTATCACACACACACATCTATCACACACACACACATCTATCACACACACACACATCTATCACACACACACATCTATCACACACACACATCTATCACACACACACATCTATCACACACACACACATCTATCACACACACACACATCTATCACACACACACATCTATCACACACACACACATCTATCACACACACACACATCTATCACACACACACACATCTATCACACACACACACACATCTATCACACACACACATCTATCACACACACACACATCTATCACACACACACACATCTATCACACACACATCTATCACACACACACATCTATCACACACACACATCTATCACACACACACACACACACACACACACACACATCTATCACACACACACATCTATCACTCACACATCTATCACACACACACATCTATCACACACACACATCTATCACACACACACACATTTATCACACACACACACACACATCTATCACACACATCTATCACACACACACACATCTATCACACACACACATCTATCACACACACATCTATCACACACACACACACACACACACATCTATCACTCACACATCTATCACACACACACATCTATCACTCACACATCTATCACACACACATCTATCACACACACATCTATCACACACACACACATCTATCACACACACACACATCTATCACTCACACATCTATGACTTGGACTACAAGAGTGTCACATGATACTGATCTGTCTCTGATGAAAAACCAAAGACAAACTAAACCACCAAAAACCTGTCCCTGAACGCCTCACTCTGCTGTCCCTGAACGCCTCACTCTGCTGTCCCTGAACGCCTCACTCTGCTGTCCCTGAACGCCTCACTCGGTCTGTGGTTATTCCGAGGACTTTACACGACACTGAAATATTCATGTCTCATCTCAGATCCCAGGATCTGGTCCAGGTCTGGCCCAGTCCACCAGATAAAACTAGCAGCACAATATCACCATCATTGAGGCTGGATTCTCTGTGTGTGTGTGTGTGTGTGTGTGTGTGTGTGAGCGAGCAGCTTGCAAACATGGAGACAGTAAACAGCAGCAGGGCGTCGGTACAATGACACGGCTGTGAGACATGTGGCATGAATAGTGCAGCAGGCGGAGGACAGTGAACGCAGCAGGCGGAGGACAGTGAACGCAGCAGGCGGAGGACAGTGAACGCAGCAGGGAGGACAGTGAACGCACCGGGAGGACGGTGAATGCAGCAGGGAGGACAGTGAACGTAGCGGGGAGGACAGTGAATGCACCAGGGAGGACAGTGAACGCAGCAGGGAGGACAGTGAACGCACCAGGGAGGACAGTGAACGCAGCAGGGAGGACAGTGAATGCACCGGGAGGACAGTGAACGCAGCAGGGAGGACAGTGAACGCAGCAGAGAGGACAGTGAATGCACCAGGGAGGACAGTGAATGCAGCAGGGAGGACAGTGAACACAGCAGGGAGGACAGTGAACGCACCGGGAGGACAGTGAACGCAGCAGGGAGGACAGTGAACGCAGCAGAGAGGACAGTGAACGCAGCAGAGAGGACAGTGAACGCAGCAGAGAGGACAGTGAACGCAGCAGAGAGGACAGTGAACGCAGCAGGGAGGACAGTGAACGCACCGGGAGGACAGTGAACGCAGCAGGGAGGACAGTGAACGCAGCAGAGAGGACAGTGAACGCAGCAGGGAGGACAGTGAACACACCAGGGAGGACAGTGAATGCAGCAGAGAGGACAGTGAACGCAGCAGAGAGGACAGTGAACGCAGCAGGGAGGACAGTGAACGCAGCAGGGAGGACAGTGAACGCAGCAGGGAGGACAGTGAACGCAGCAGGGAGGACAGTGAACGCAGCAGAGAGGACAGTGAACGCAGCAGGGAGGACAGTGAACGCAGCAGAGAGGACAGTGAACGCAGCAGGTAGGACAGTGAACGCAGCAGGGAGGACAGTGAACGCAGCAGGGAGGACAGTGAACGCAGCAGGGAGGACAGTGAACGCAGCAGAGAGGACAGTGAACGCAGCAGGGAGGACAGTGAACACAGCAGAGAGGACAGTGAACGCAGCAGAGAGGACAGTGAACGCAGCAGAGAGGACAGTGAACGCAGCAGGGAGGACAGTGAACGCAGCAGGGAGGACAGTGAACGCAGCAGGGAGGACAGTGAACGCAGCAGGGAGGACAGTGAACGCAGCAAGGAGGACAGTGAATGCAGCAGAGAGGACAGTGAACGCAGCAGGGAGGACAGTGAACGCAGCAGAGAGGACAGTGAACGCAGCAGGGAGGACAGTGAACGCAGCAGGGAGGACAGTGAACGCAGCAGGGAGGACAGTGAACGCAGCAGGGAGGACAGTGAACGCAGCAGAGAGGACAGTGAACGCAGCAGGGAGGACAGTGAACGCAGCAGAGAGGACAGTGAACGCAGCAGGGAGGACAGTGAACGCAGCAGAGAGGACAGTGAACGCAGCAGGGAGGACAGTGAACGCAGCAGAGAGGACAGTGAACGCAGCAGAGAGGACAGTGAACGCAGCAGAGAGGACAGTGAACGCAGCAGGGAGGACAGTGAACGCAGCAGGGAGGACAGTGAACGCAGCAGAGAGGACAGTGAACGCAGCAGGGAGGACAGTGAACGCAGCAGGGAGGACAGTGAACGCAGCAGAGAGGACAGTGAACGCAGCAGAGAGGACAGTGAACGCAGCAGAGATGTGTTATGTTGACTTCCACACAGAGGAATGACAGAGTGAGAGGTTACTGTGACTTCCTCCGAGATAAAACGCTTTAAAGGGAAGCCCCTCTGCACGCACATGCACACTTGTGCACACACACGCACACTCGTGCACACACACACACACACACACACACACACACACACACACACACACACACACACACACACACACACACACACAGGAGCAATAAGGTCCAATCTGCAGACAGAAAACAGTGGATTGAAGCAGCAGCTCAAACAGCTGCAGCCGCACAGCTGGATGTGACGGACAGACGTGCAGAGAGCAAGGAGGCCGATCAGTCTGCACAGATCCTGTTTCACCAGGCCCTAAGCCCCCCCCCCCCCTCACCCCCATCAACAACACCCCCGGGACCCCGAGAGGAAGAGACAGAGTCCAATCCCCAGAAGAAGAAAAAGCACGATGACGTGAAGGGACAGAAAGAGGAAACTAAACTTCAGGACGGAGGAATGAAAACAGATTTTCAGCAGCTTGAGATGAAAAAAGGAAAAATAAGAAAAACATTTGGACGGATTTAAAAAGACAAGAAGTGTGTTTAACGTGTGCAGATAAAAAGTGACGAAGGGCGTCAGACACAATCAGACCGTCCAGCCTTTCATCGACCTGTTCAAATCTACAAATGTCATGTTGGATCTGACAAATTAAGACGAAAATTAAACTTCCATATCTCATCACATTGAAATGTTTTTAAGTGCTGTAAATAAAATATGTTTTAATGTTTGACCTTCAACAATCAAAAAACAAACAAATACAACGGAATTCAACTAAATAAAGAAAGATCCAGAAAATATGACTGAAATTACTTCAAAATGTTCATTTTATTTCTCATATTTAAACACATTTAGGTGTGTGTGTGTGTGTGTGTGTGTGTGTGTGTGAGCGAGTCTGTGTGTGTGTGTGTGTGTGTGTGTGTGTGTGTGTGTGTGTGAGCGAGTCTGTGTGTGTGTGTGTGTGTGTGTGTGTGTGTGTTTGAGGCGCATGAGCTCAAAAAACGCAAACTAAAAAAAACTTGAAACAAAACAAAAAAGAATCAAATAAAAAAAGGCAGATTAAATCCTGATCCGGGTCCGACCAGCACTCAGCGGGACTCGGGTCTCGGCGCGCGGAGCCACAGGTCCTGACGCCGACTGAATAACGGTTTTCAGTTGAGACTAAGTCCCGCACGGTCCGAGATCCGCTCCATCACACACCGAGCCCCGGAGCCTCCACACACACACACACACACACACACACACACACACACACACACACACACACACACACACACACACACACACACACACACACACACACCAAACCTCAACAGGGTCCCGGGAAACTACTTTTAAGAGTCGGGGGCACGCGGGCGAGGAGCTCGGGTCGGGTGGGGAGGGACAGACTAAGTGTGCGGGAGTTGTTGCGGGACAGAGTCGGAGTGTGTGTCGGAGTGTGTGTCGGTGTGTGTGTGTGTGTGTGTCTCACCGTGCTTCCTTCGGGGGTTGGCCTGTTTGCGCCTCTTGCAGCGGGGTCCCTCCGCCATGATCCGCTTCATGAAGTCAGCCCGGTCCGCATGGAGCCTGGATCCAGACCCGCTGCTCCTCTGTGACACCAACACACCGTAAATCCAAGAAGCCGTACCCCCCGGACCCCCGTGACACCTTCACGGAGCGCGAGGAGAAGAGAAAAGTCCGCTCACTTTGTTTGTGTCACTTTGTTTGTGTTGTTGGAGAGCGTACCCCGCGCGCGCTCCGCCCGGTCTGATGAGAGGAGAGTGACAGAGAGAGGGCGGACACACACACACACACACACACACACACACACACACACACACACACACACACACACACACACACACACAGCGTTGGTTTTTCATTTGAACTTCGTTTCTTTTTGACGCCTCTGTCTCCGAAACTCGAGGACACTTTGATAAAGTCCTCGTGCTGATCATCAATGATCGACCATTAATCGAATAACACGATCAGTGTGTGTGAGACAGAAGGCCCGACAACATACAAAACACACACTTTAATAACTGTGTGTGTGTTATTTCATCTACATATTGTCTCTACAGTCTTTCTTCTTCCGGCCTGTTTACTGCAGATCCGCTCTCTCGGGTTGATCCCGGGCTCCGGATGTCAGCGGGTAGCGGCAGAGCAGCAAGCGGGGACAGACCTCCTCCTCCTCGGCCTACCGTCCTCCCTCCTCCCGCTGCCGCTCCGGAGGAGGTAGAAACCCACCTCCAAGCCCCCCCTCCCCCCCAAAGAAAATCTAGCAAACCTGCCGCGGCAGCAGTGAGCGGGCTAGCGCACCTGTCTGCTCTCAGCTGTACCTGCGCAGGTGGAGCAGACAGGTGCGCGCAGACAGGTGCGCGCTGGAGAGGAGCGGAGCGCAGCAGGTACCTACCGGAGCGTCTCGTGCCTCCTCCCGTTCAACCAGCAGAAGAAGAAATGGAAGAAAACGGGCAGCGCGTGCCCCTCCCTCAGAATACAACATAAAATAGAAGGTTCCGGTCCTGGAGCGAACCGGGTCCGTAAAGGAGGAGGGGGGGGGTTGTCCAGGCTGCAGGTCTGATCCGTGACTCTCCTCACCGGAGAACATCACAAACAGGCGCAAGAGCCGCTACCAGCACGCGCCACCTATCTACAAGAGGAGGGATAATTGAGGAGAGTCCTCCCCCCCGCCCCCCCCCCCGCCCCCCACTGATCCGGATCACTGTATTTCTTTGAGGTTTGGGTTTAAATAAGGAGCGCGTGCCTGTTCACAGCGCCCACGCGGCCCCTCGTGAAACTCACACAGGAGCACACACGGCACCTGATTGGCCCACACAGGTAGATTAGGCTACCTGAGCAGGTGCATGCTCAGCAACATGCGCTGCTCTGAGAAGGAGAAAAAGGAGCATGCGCAGACAGCCCTGAGCGCTGCAGGGTTTATCCGTTCTGTCCGAGAAAAAAAATAGATACTTCCGGACTTTGATTGACGTCAAGTCAGTAGCCTATTTATTTATTAATAATTAATAAACTTACATGAATAATAATTATGAAAAACTTCTAAATACATAAAGAAAGTAAAAAGTGTTTTTTTTTCAAAGAAATACATTTAAAAACCAACAAAAAGAGAGACTGCAGCTGTAAAGTTGGACATTTTAACATAGAGCTCTATGGAGACTGACTCACTGCAGGAGACAGACTCTAGTGGACACTGGAGGAACTGCAGCTGTAAAGTTGGACATTTTAACATAGAGCTCTATGGAGACTGACTCACTGCAGGAGACAGACTCTAGTGGACACTGGAGGAACTGCAGCTGTAAAGTTGGACATTTTAACATAGAGCTCTATGGAGACTGACTCACTGCAGGAGACTGACTCTAGTGGACACTGGAGGAACTGCAGCTGTAAAGTTGGACATTTTAACATAGAGCTCTATGGAGACTGACTCAATGCAGGAGACAGACTCTAGTGGACACTGGAGGAACTGCAGCTGTAAAGTTGGACATTTTAACATAGAGCTCTATGGAGACTGACTCACTGCAGGAGACAGACTCTAGTGGACACTGGAGGAACTGCAGCTGTAAAGTTGGACATTTTAACATAGAGCTCTATGGAGGCTGACTCACTGCAGGAGACAGACTCTAGTGGACACTGGAGGAACTGCAGCTGTAAAGTTGGACATTTTAACATAGAGCTCTATGGAGACTGACTCACTGCAGGAGACAGACTCTAGTGGACACTGGAGGAACTGCAG
>NW_027636675.1:5000-40000 GCF_947650265.1 Symphodus melops | reverse complement strand
CTCACTTTCTCACTCCTCGTCCACTTCAAGTGTGAGTGTTGCTGCAGTAAGCCTGTTGTTGTCAGTGTCATCTCTGAAAAATTCTGTGAAGGATGTTTATGTTTGTGAGCAAAGCTAACTCAACCTAGCTCAAGCTAAATCAAGCTAACTCAAGCTAAATCAAGCTAACTCAAGCTAAATCAAGCTAAGCTAATGAACAAAATTACAATTACATTAAAATTACATTCACTTCTTCTTCATGCTCTAGTTTCCCTCAAATACCGTTTGTCTTCATACCACTTCTACTCTCACTCACACACACACACACACACACACACACACACACACACACTCACACACACACGTGCGAAAGCCAATGTTCATCAATAATCTTAAAGTCACTTCAAGGTCCAAGTAAAAAAAACATGAGTGTTTCACACTTCTTATTGTGCCACGTTAGCTATGTTAGTGAAAATTCACATCAATGTGTGTGTGTGTATGTGTGTGAGAGAGTGTGTGTGTGTGTGTGTGTGTGTGTGTACACAGATGTGTTGTGTGTCTTCACTACAACCATTTCTGGGATCAGCAGATCAGCAGGTTTCTGTCTCTGTCTGAGGGTCCTGGCTGGTTTTTGTATCCTCTGTGTTTATGAAGGAACTAAAACCCGGGTCAGGACCCCCCTCATGTTGTGTTAGAGGTCTGCGCTGTAACTCTTACTCTCTGAGACACTTGGCTGCTATATGATCTTACAGTTGCTGAGAGAAAGTCATCGTTGTTTGGGAGCGTCGCCCGCAGTGATTGTGTCTATGAAGAAAGTGGCCCTCCCACTCCATGAAGACAGCGTCTGATAAAGACAAAGAGGACGTCCTACACACTGTGAGAGCTGTCACAGCGTGAAGAATAACAGAGTGACGAGCTCTGTGTGAGGCTGACTTAAAGGAAGAGTTTGTTAAAGAAGAAGAGGAGGCTCCTTCCTCTGTTTTTCGTTTGTGCTCTAATCTGTGAGTGGGAAGAGACGGTCAGGACACCATTTGTTCTGTCGACACTTTAGATGCACAAAGACACCAGACATAAAACAACAAACCAGGATAAACACATCAACAACCATTGAGAACAATCAGATTCAGGTCAAACTGTTTCAAACCAATTTCAACACAGAGAACATCACAGACAACGTGCGGCAGTCTCATACAGAAAACATCTCAAACAGTCTGACTGTGATAGTCAGGATATGAACCTGTATTCAACATTTCAAACGTTTAGGAGAAGGACGTAACAGTGTACAGTAACACAGTGTTTAGTAACACAGTGTTTAGTAACACAGTGTTTAGTGACACAGTGTTTAGTAACACAGTGTTCAGTAACACAGTGTTTAGTAACACAGTGTTTAGTGACACAGTGTTTAGTAACACAGTGTTCAGTAACACAGTGTTTAGTAACACAGTGTTTAGTGACACAGTGTTCAGTAACACAGTGTTTAGTAACAGTGTACAGTAACACAGTGTTTAGTAACAGTGTACAGTAACACAGTGTTTAGTAACACAGTGTTTGGTAACACAGTGTTTAGTAACACAGTGTTCAGTAACACAGTGTTTAGTAACACAGTGTACAGGAACACAGTGTACAGTAACACAGTGTTTAGTAACACAGTGTACAGTGACACAGTGTTTAGTAACACAGTGTACAGTAACACAGTGTTCAGTAACACAGTGTTTAGTAACACAGTGTTTAGTAACACAGTGTTTAGTAACACAGTGTTTAGTAACACAGTGTACAGTAACACAGTGTTCAGTAACAGTGTACAGTAACACAGTGTACAGTAACACAGTGTTTAGTAACACAGTGTTCAGTAACACAGTGTACAGTAACACAGTGTACAGTAACACAGTGTTTAGTAACAGTGTACAGTAACATAGTGTACAGTAACACAGTGTTTAGTAACACAGTGTTTGGTAACACAGTGTTTAGTAACACAGTGTTCAGTAACACAGTGTACAGTAACACAGTGTCCAGTAACACAGTGTACAGTAACACAGTGTTTAGTAACACAGTGTACAGTAACACAGTGTTCAGTAACACAGTGTACAGTGACACAGTGTTTAGTAACACAGTGTACAGTAACACAGTGTTCAGTAACACAGTGTTTAGTAACACAGTGTTTAGTAACACAGTGTTTAGTAACACAGTGTTTAGTAACACAGTGTACAGTAACACAGTGTTCAGTAACACAGTGTTTAGTAACACAGTGTACAGTAACACAGTGTTCAGTAACAGTGTTCAGTAACACAGTGTACAGTAACACAGTGTACAGTAACACAGTGTTTAGTAACAGTGTACAGTAACATAGTGTACAGTAACACAGTGTTTAGTAACACAGTGTTTGGTAACACAGTGTTTAGTAACACAGTGTTCAGTAACACAGTGTTTAGTAACACAGTGTACAGTAACACAGTGTACAGTAACACAGTGTTTAGTAACACAGTGTACAGTGACACAGTGTTTAGTAACACAGTGTACAGTAACACAGTGTTTAGTAACACAGTGTTTAGTAACACAGTGTTTAGTAACACAGTGTTTAGTAACACAGTGTACAGTAACACAGTGTTCAGTAACAGTGTACAGTAACACAGTGTTCAGTAACACAGTGTTCAGTAACACAGTGTTTAGTAACACAGTGTACAGTAACACAGTGTTCAGTAACACTGTTCAGTAACACAGTGTACAGTAACACAGTGTACAGTAACACAGTGTTTAGTAACACAGTGTACAGTAACACAGTGTACAGTGACACAGTGTTTAGTAACACAGTGTACAGTAACACAGTGTTTAGTAACACAGTGTTCAGTAACACAGTGTTTAGTAACACAGTGTTCAGTAACACAGTGTTTAGTAACACAGTGTACAGTGACACAGTGTACAGTAACACAGTGTTTAGTAACACAGTGTACAGTGACACAGTGTTTAGTGACACAGTGTACAGTAACACAGTGTACAGTAACACAGTGTTCAGTAACACAGTGTTTAGTAACAGTGTTCAGTGACACAGTGTACAGTAACACAGTGTACAGTAACACAGTGTTCAGTAACACAGTGTTCAGTAACAGTGTTCAGTGACACAGTGTACAGTAACACAGTGTACAGTAACACAGTGTTCAGTAACAGTGTTCAGTAACAGTGTTCAGTGACACAGTGTACAGTAACACAGTGTACAGTAACAGTGTTCAGTAACACAGTGTTCAGTAACAGTGTTCAGCAACACAGTGTACAGTAACACAGTGTTCAGTAACACAGTGTTCAGTAACACAGTTTACAGTAACACAGTGTACAGTAACACAGTGTTCAGTAACACAGTGTACAGTAACAGTGTTCAGTAACACAGTGTACAGTAACACAGTGTTCAGTAACACAGTGTTTAGTAACAGTGTACAGTAACACAGTGTACAGTAACACAGTGTTCAGTAACATAGTGTTCAGTAACACAGTGTTCAGTGACACAGTGTTCAGTAACATAGTGTTCAGTAACACAGTGTTCAGTGACACAGTGTTCAGTAACACAGTGTACAGTAACACAGTGTTCAGTAACATAGTGTTCAGTAACACAGTGTTCAGTGACACAGTGTTCAGTAACACAGTGTTCAGTAACAGTGTTCAGTAACACAGTGTTCAGTAACACAGTGTTTAGTAACACAGTGTTTAGTAACACAGTGTTAAGTAACACAGTGTTCAGTAACACAGTGTTTAGTAACACAGTGTTTAGTAACACAGTGTTCAGTAACACAGTGTTTAGTAACACAGTGTTCAGTAACACAGTGTTCAGTAACACAGTGTTCAGTAACACAGTGTTCAGTAACACAGTGTTTAGTAACACAGTGTACAGTAACACAGTGTTCAGTAACACAGTGTTTAGTAACACAGTGTACAGTAACACAGTGTTTAGTAACAGTGTACAGTAACACAGTGTTTAGTAACACAGTGTACAGTAACACAGTGTTTAGTAACAGTGTACAGTAACACAGTGTTTAGTAACAGTGTACAGTAACACAGTGTACAGTAACACAGTGTACAGTAACACAGTGTTTAGTAACACAGTGTACAGTAACACAGTGTTTAGTAACACAGTGTACAGTGACACAGTGTTTAGTAACACAGTGTACAGTAACACAGTGTTCAGTAACACAGTGTTTAGTAACACAGTGTTTAGTAACACAGTGTTTAGTGACACAGTGTTTAGTAACACAGTGTTTAGTAACACAGTGTACAGTAACACAGTGTTCAGTAACAGTGTACAGTAACACAGTGTACAGTAACACAGTGTTTAGTAACACAGTGTACAGTAACACAGTGTACAGTGACACAGTGTTTAGTAACACAGTGTACAGTAACACAGTGTTTAGTAACACAGTGTTTAGTAACACAGTGTTCAGTAACACAGTGTTTAGTAACACAGTGTACAGTGACACAGTGTACAGTAACACAGTGTTTAGTAACACAGTGTACAGTGACACAGTGTTTAGTGACACAGTGTACAGTAACACAGTGTACAGTAACACAGTGTTCAGTAACACAGTGTTTAGTAACAGTGTTCAGTGACACAGTGTACAGTAACACAGTGTACAGTAACACAGTGTTCAGTAACACAGTGTTCAGTAACAGTGTTCAGTGACACAGTGTACAGTAACACAGTGTACAGTAACACAGTGTTCAGTAACAGTGTTCAGTAACAGTGTTCAGTGACACAGTGTACAGTAACACAGAGTACAGTAACAGTGTTCAGTAACACAGTGTTCAGTAACAGTGTTCAGCAACACAGTGTACAGTAACACAGTGTTCAGTAACACAGTGTTCAGTAACACAGTTTACAGTAACACAGTGTACAGTAACACAGTGTTCAGTAACACAGTGTTCAGTAACACAGTGTACAGAAACACAGTGTTCAGTGACACAGTGTTCAGTAACAGTGTTTAGTAACACAGTGTTCAGTAACACAGTGTACAGTAACAGTGTTCAGTAACACAGTGTTTAGTAACACAGTGTTTAGTAACACAGTGTTCAGTAACACAGTGTACAGTAACACAGTGTTTAGTAACACAGTGTTTAGTAACACAGTGTACAGTGACACAGTGTTTATTAACACAGTGTACAGTAACACAGTGTTTAGTAACACAGTGTTCAGTAACACAGTGTTTAGTAACACAGTGTTCAGTAACACAGTGTTTAGTAACACAGTGTACAGTGACACAGTGTAAAGTAACACAGTGTTTAGTAACACAGTGTACAGTGACACAGTGTTTAGTGACACAGTGTACAGTAACACAGTGTACAGTAACACAGTGTTCAGTAACACAGTGTTTAGTAACAGTGTTCAGTGACACAGTGTACAGTAACACAGTGTACAGTAACACAGTGTTCAGTAACACAGTGTTCAGTAACAGTGTTCAGTGACACAGTGTACAGTAACACAGTGTTCAGTAACACAGTGTTTAGTAACAGTGTTCAGTGACACAGTGTACAGTAACACAGTGTACAGTAACACAGTGTTCAGTAACACAGTGTTCAGTAACACAGTGTACAGTAACACAGTGTTCAGTAACACAGTGTTCAGTAACACAATGTACAGTAACACAGTGTTCAGTGACACAGTGTTCAGTAACAGTGTTTAGTAACACAGTGTTCAGTAACACAGTGTACAGTGACACAGTGTTTAGTAACACAGTGTTTAGTAACACAGTGTTCAGTAACACAGTGTTTAGTAACACAGTGTACAGTAACACAGTGTTTAGTAACAGTGTACAGTAACACAGTGTACAGTAACACAGTGTTTAGTAACACAGTGTACAGTAACACAGTGTACAGTAACACAGTGTTTAGTAACACAGTGTTCAGTAACACAGTGTACAGTGACACAGTGTTTAGTAACACAGTGTACAGTGACACAGTGTTTAGTAACACAGTGTACAGTAACACAGTGTTTAGTAACACAGTGTTCAGTAACACAGTGTTTAGTAACACAGTGTACAGTGACACAGTGTTTAGTGACACAGTGTACAGTAACACAGTGTACAGTAACACAGTGTTCAGTAACACAGTGTTTAGTAACAGTGTTCAGTGACACAGTGTACAGTAACACAGTGTACAGTAACACAGTGTTCAGTAACACAGTGTTCAGTAACAGTGTTCAGTGACACAGTGTACAGTAACACAGTGTTCAGTAACACAGTGTTTAGTAACAGTGTTCAGTGACACAGTGTACAGTAACACAGTGTACAGTAACACAGTGTTCAGTAACACAGTGTTCAGTAACAGTGTTCAGTGACACAGTGTACAGTAACACAGTGTACAGTAACACAGTGTTCAGTAACAGTGTTCAGTAACAGTGTTCAGTGACAGAGTGTACAGTAACACAGTGTACAGTAACAGTGTTCAGTAACACAGTGTTCAGTAACAGTGTTCAGCAACACAGTGTACAGTAACACAGTGTACAGTAACACAGTGTTTAGTAACACAGTGTACAGTGACACAGTGTTTAGTGACACAGTGTACAGTAACACAGTGTACAGTAACACAGTGTTCAGTAACACAGTGTTTAGTAACAGTGTTCAGTGACACAGTGTACAGTAACACAGTGTACAGTAACACAGTTTTCAGTAACACAGTGTTCAGTAACAGTGTTCAGTGACACAGTGTACAGTAACACAGTGTACAGTAACACAGTGTTCAGTAACAGTGTTCAGTAACAGTGTTCAGTGACACAGTGTACAGTAACACAGTGTACAGTAACAGTGTTCAGTAACACAGTGTTCAGTAACACAGTGTTCAGCAACACAGTGTACAGTAACACAGTGTTCAGTAACACAGTGTTCAGTAACACAGTGTACAGTAACACAGTGTTCAGTAACACAGTGTTCAGTAACACAATGTACAGTAACACAGTGTTCAGTGACACAGTGTTCAGTAACAGTGTTTAGTAACAGTGTTCAGTAACACAGTGTACAGTGACACAGTGTACAGTGACACAGTGTTTAGTAACACAGTGTTCAGTAACACAGTGTTTAGTAACACAGTGTTTAGTAACACAGTGTTTAGTAACACAGTGTACAGTAACACAGTGTTCAGTAACACAGTGTTCAGTAACACAGTGTTTAGTAACACAGTGTTTAGTAACACAGTGTTCAGTAACACAGTGTTCAGTAACAGTGTTCAGTAACACAGTGTTCAGTAACAGTGTTCAGTAACACAGTGTTCAGTAACACAGTGTTTAGTAACACAGTGTTTAGTAACAGTGTACAGTAACACAGTGTTTAGTAACACAGTGTACAGTAACACAGTGTTTAGTAACAGTGTACAGTAACACAGTGTTTAGTAACAGTGTACAGTAACACAGTGTACAGTAACACAGTGTACAGTAACACAGTGTTTAGTAACACAGTGTACAGTAACACAGTGTTTAGTAACACAGTGTACAGTAACACAGTGTTCAGTAACACAGTGTTCAGTAACACAGTGTTTAGTAACACAGTGTACAGTAACACAGTGTACAGTAACACAGTGTACAGTAACACAGTGTTTAGTAACACAGTGTACAGTAACACAGTGTACAGTAACACAGTGTTCAGTAACACAGTGTTTAGTAACACAGTGTTTAGTAACACAGTGTTTAGTAACACAGTGTTTAGTAACACAGTGTACAGTAACACAGTGTTCAGTAACAGTGTACAGTAACACAGTGTACAGTAACACAGTGTTTAGTAACACAGTGTTCAGTAACACAGTGTACAGTAACACAGTGTACAGTAACACAGTGTTTAGTAACAGTGTACAGTAACATAGTGTACAGTAACACAGTGTTTAGTAACACAGTGTTTGGTAACACAGTGTTTAGTAACACAGTGTTCAGTAACACAGTGTACAGTAACACAGTGTCCAGTAACACAGTGTACAGTAACACAGTGTTTAGTAACACAGTGTACAGTAACACAGTGTTCAGTAACACAGTGTACAGTGACACAGTGTTTAGTAACACAGTGTACAGTAACACAGTGTTCAGTAACACAGTGTTTAGTAACACAGTGTTTAGTAACACAGTGTTTAGTAACACAGTGTTTAGTAACACAGTGTACAGTAACACAGTGTTCAGTAACACAGTGTTTAGTAACACAGTGTACAGTAACACAGTGTTCAGTAACAGTGTTCAGTAACACAGTGTACAGTAACACAGTGTACAGTAACACAGTGTTTAGTAACAGTGTACAGTAACATAGTGTACAGTAACACAGTGTTTAGTAACACAGTGTTTGGTAACACAGTGTTTAGTAACACAGTGTTCAGTAACACAGTGTTTAGTAACACAGTGTACAGTAACACAGTGTACAGTAACACAGTGTTTAGTAACACAGTGTACAGTGACACAGTGTTTAGTAACACAGTGTACAGTAACACAGTGTTTAGTAACACAGTGTTTAGTAACACAGTGTTTAGTAACACAGTGTTTAGTAACACAGTGTACAGTAACACAGTGTTCAGTAACAGTGTACAGTAACACAGTGTTCAGTAACACAGTGTTCAGTAACACAGTGTTTAGTAACACAGTGTACAGTAACACAGTGTTCAGTAACACTGTTCAGTAACACAGTGTACAGTAACACAGTGTACAGTAACACAGTGTTTAGTAACACAGTGTACAGTAACACAGTGTACAGTGACACAGTGTTTAGTAACACAGTGTACAGTAACACAGTGTTTAGTAACACAGTGTTCAGTAACACAGTGTTTAGTAACACAGTGTTCAGTAACACAGTGTTTAGTAACACAGTGTACAGTGACACAGTGTACAGTAACACAGTGTTTAGTAACACAGTGTACAGTGACACAGTGTTTAGTGACACAGTGTACAGTAACACAGTGTACAGTAACACAGTGTTCAGTAACACAGTGTTTAGTAACAGTGTTCAGTGACACAGTGTACAGTAACACAGTGTACAGTAGCACAGTGTTCAGTAACACAGTGTTCAGTAACAGTGTTCAGTGACACAGTGTACAGTAACACAGTGTACAGTAACACAGTGTTCAGTAACAGTGTTCAGTAACAGTGTTCAGTGACACAGTGTACAGTAACACAGTGTACAGTAACAGTGTTCAGTAACACAGTGTTCAGTAACAGTGTTCAGCAACACAGTGTACAGTAACACAGTGTTCAGTAACACAGTGTTCAGTAACACAGTTTACAGTAACACAGTGTACAGTAACACAGTGTTCAGTAACACAGTGTACAGTAACACAGTGTTCAGTGACACAGTGTTCAGTAACAGTGTTTAGTAACACAGTGTTCAGTAACACAGTGTACAGTAACAGTGTTCAGTAACACAGTGTACAGTAACACAGTGTTCAGTAACACAGTGTTTAGTAACAGTGTACAGTAACACAGTGTACAGTAACACAGTGTTCAGTAACATAGTGTTCAGTAACACAGTGTTCAGTGACACAGTGTTCAGTAACATAGTGTTCAGTAACACAGTGTTCAGTGACACAGTGTTCAGTAACACAGTGTACAGTAACACAGTGTTCAGTAACATAGTGTTCAGTAACACAGTGTTCAGTGACACAGTGTTCAGTAACACAGTGTTCAGTAACAGTGTTCAGTAACACAGTGTTCAGTAACACAGTGTTTAGTAACACAGTGTTTAGTAACACAGTGTTAAGTAACACAGTGTTCAGTAACACAGTGTTTAGTAACACAGTGTTTAGTAACACAGTGTTCAGTAACACAGTGTTTAGTAACACAGTGTTCAGTAACACAGTGTTCAGTAACACAGTGTTCAGTAACACAGTGTTCAGTAACACAGTGTTTAGTAACACAGTGTACAGTAACACAGTGTTCAGTAACACAGTGTTTAGTAACACAGTGTACAGTAACACAGTGTTTAGTAACAGTGTACAGTAACACAGTGTACAGTAACACAGTGTACAGTAACACAGTGTTTAGTAACACAGTGTACAGTAACACAGTGTTTAGTAACACAGTGTACAGTGACACAGTGTTTAGTAACACAGTGTACAGTAACACAGTGTTCAGTAACACAGTGTTTAGTAACACAGTGTTTAGTAACACAGTGTTTAGTGACACAGTGTTTAGTAACACAGTGTTTAGTAACACAGTGTACAGTAACACAGTGTTCAGTAACAGTGTACAGTAACACAGTGTACAGTAACACAGTGTTTAGTAACACAGTGTACAGTAACACAGTGTACAGTGACACAGTGTTTAGTAACACAGTGTACAGTAACACAGTGTTTAGTAACACAGTGTACAGTGACACAGTGTTTATTAACACAGTGTACAGTAACACAGTGTTTAGTAACACAGTGTTCAGTAACACAGTGTTTAGTAACACAGTGTTCAGTAACACAGTGTTTAGTAACACAGTGTACAGTGACACAGTGTAAAGTAACACAGTGTTTAGTAACACAGTGTACAGTGACACAGTGTTTAGTGACACAGTGTACAGTAACACAGTGTACAGTAACACAGTGTTCAGTAACACAGTGTTTAGTAACAGTGTTCAGTGACACGGTGTACAGTAACACAGTGTATAGTAACACAGTGTTCAGTAACACAGTGTTCAGTAACAGTGTTCAGTGACACAGTGTACAGTAACACAGTGTTCAGTAACACAGTGTTTAGTAACAGTGTTCAGTGACACAGTGTACAGTAACACAGTGTACAGTAACACAGTGTTCAGTAACACAGTGTTCAGTAACACAGTGTACAGTAACACAGTGTTCAGTAACACAGTGTTCAGTAACACAATGTACAGTAACACAGTGTTCAGTGACACAGTGTTCAGTAACAGTGTTTAGTAACACAGTGTTCAGTAACACAGTGTACAGTGACACAGTGTTTAGTAACACAGTGTTTAGTAACACAGTGTTCAGTAACACAGTGTTTAGTAACACAGTGTACAGTAACACAGTGTTTAGTAACAGTGTACAGTAACACAGTGTACAGTAACACAGTGTTTAGTAACACAGTGTACAGTAACACAGTGTACAGTAACACAGTGTTTAGTAACACAGTGTTCAGTAACACAGTGTACAGTGACACAGTGTTTAGTAACACAGTGTACAGTGACACAGTGTTTAGTAACACAGTGTACAGTAACACAGTGTTTAGTAACACAGTGTTCAGTAACACAGTGTTTAGTAACACAGTGTACAGTGACACAGTGTTTAGTGACACAGTGTACAGTAACACAGTGTACAGTAACACAGTGTTCAGTAACACAGTGTTTAGTAACAGTGTTCAGTGACACAGTGTACAGTAACACAGTGTACAGTAACACAGTGTTCAGTAACACAGTGTTCAGTAACAGTGTTCAGTGACACAGTGTACAGTAACACAGTGTTCAGTAACACAGTGTTTAGTAACAGTGTTCAGTGACACAGTGTACAGTAACACAGTGTACAGTAACACAGTGTTCAGTAACACAGTGTTCAGTAACAGTGTTCAGTGACACAGTGTACAGTAACACAGTGTACAGTAACACAGTGTTCAGTAACAGTGTTCAGTAACAGTGTTCAGTGACAGAGTGTACAGTAACACAGTGTACAGTAACAGTGTTCAGTAACACAGTGTTCAGTAACAGTGTTCAGCAACACAGTGTACAGTAACACAGTGTACAGTAACACAGTGTTTAGTAACACAGTGTACAGTGACACAGTGTTTAGTGACACAGTGTACAGTAACACAGTGTACAGTAACACAGTGTTCAGTAACACAGTGTTTAGTAACAGTGTTCAGTGACACAGTGTACAGTAACACAGTGTACAGTAACACAGTTTTCAGTAACACAGTGTTCAGTAACAGTGTTCAGTGACACAGTGTACAGTAACACAGTGTACAGTAACACAGTGTTCAGTAACAGTGTTCAGTAACAGTGTTCAGTGACACAGTGTACAGTAACACAGTGTACAGTAACAGTGTTCAGTAACACAGTGTTCAGTAACACAGTGTTCAGCAACACAGTGTACAGTAACACAGTGTTCAGTAACACAGTGTTCAGTAACACAGTGTACAGTAACACAGTGTTCAGTAACACAGTGTTCAGTAACACAATGTACAGTAACACAGTGTTCAGTGACACAGTGTTCAGTAACAGTGTTTAGTAACAGTGTTCAGTAACACAGTGTACAGTGACACAGTGTACAGTGACACAGTGTTTAGTAACACAGTGTTCAGTAACACAGTGTTTAGTAACACAGTGTTTAGTAACACAGTGTTTAGTAACACAGTGTACAGTAACACAGTGTTCAGTAACACAGTGTTCAGTAACACAGTGTTTAGTAACACAGTGTTTAGTAACACAGTGTTCAGTAACACAGTGTTCAGTAACAGTGTTCAGTAACACAGTGTTCAGTAACAGTGTTCAGTAACACAGTGTTCAGTAACACAGTGTTTAGTAACACAGTGTTTAGTAACAGTGTACAGTAACACAGTGTTTAGTAACACAGTGTACAGTAACACAGTGTTTAGTAACAGTGTACAGTAACACAGTGTTTAGTAACAGTGTACAGTAACACAGTGTACAGTAACACAGTGTACAGTAACACAGTGTTTAGTAACACAGTGTACAGTAACACAGTGTTTAGTAACACAGTGTACAGTAACACAGTGTTCAGTAACACAGTGTTCAGTAACACAGTGTTTAGTAACACAGTGTACAGTAACACAGTGTACAGTAACACAGTGTACAGTAACACAGTGTTTAGTAACACAGTGTACAGTAACACAGTGTACAGTAACACAGTGTTTAGTAACACAGTGTACAGTAACACAGTGTACAGTAACACAGTGTTTAGTAACACAGTGTACAGTAACACAGTGTACAGTAACACAGTGTTTAGTAACACAGTGTACATTAACACAGTGTACAGTAACACAGTGTACAGTGACACAGTGTTTAGTAACACAGTGTACAGTGACACAGTGTTTAGTAACACAGTGTACAGTAACACAGTGTTTAGTAACACAGTGTACAGTAACACAGTGTTTAGTAACACAGTGTACAGTGACACAGTGTTTAGTAACACAGTGTTTAGTAACAGTGTACAGTAACACAGTGTTTAGTAACACAGTGTACAGTAACACAGCGTACAGTGACACAGTGTTCAGTGACACAGTGTACAGTAACACAGTGTACAGTAACACAGTGTTCAGTAACACAGTGTTTAGTAACAGTGTTCAGTGACACAGTGTACAGTAACACAGTGTACAGTAACACAGTGTTCAGTAACACAGTGTACAGTAACACAGTGTTCAGTAACAGTGTTCAGTGACACAGTGTACAGTAACACAGTGTTCAGTAACACAGTGTACAGTAACACAGTGTTCAGTAACACAGTGTTCAGTAACAGTGTACAGTAACACAGTGTTCAGTAACACAGTGTTCAGTAACACAGTGTACAGTAACACAGTGTTCAGTAACAGTGTTCAGTGACACAGTGTACAGTAACACAGTGTTCAGTAACACAGTGTTCAGTAACAGTGTACAGTAACACAGTGTTCAGTAACACAGTGTACAGTAACACAGTGTTCAGTAACGCAGTGTTCAGTAACACAGTGTTCAGTAACACAGTGTACAGTAACATAGTGTTCAGTAACACAGTGTTCAGTAACACAGTGTTCAGTAACAGTGTTCAGTAACACAGTGTTTAGTAACAGTGTTCAGTAACACAGTGTTTAGTAACAGTGTTCAGTGACACAGTGTACAGTAACACAGTGTTCAGTAACACAGTGTTCAGTAACACAGTGTTCAGTAACACAGTGTTCAGTAACAGTGTTCAGTGACACAGTGTACAGTAACACAGTGTTCAGTAACACAGTGTTCAGTAACAGTGTTCAGTAACACAGTGTACAGTAACACAGTGTTCAGTAACACAGTGTTTAGTAACACAGTGTACAGTAATTTAGTGAGTTCAAATATTTGGAAATTGTATTCCTACACAGTAGGAATACAGAAATCTTTACTGTATTTCACTTTTTTTGGCAGAATTGAAAGATTACCAGCACAGGGTGGTCGGGAACGTCTTCTGTCTCCTGAACAGGAAACTGAAATAATGAACATGGACCAAGAAAATGACGGTATAACAGGACAGCAAATACAAACAAACAATCATAGAAAACAATGACATATTTCATTGTTATTTCATATTTCCAAGTATAGACAGTAAGTTTATCAACACTGGACCATGTGTAAACATAATCTGAGGATGAAGCAGGTCTACAGGGGGCCATTTGAACGCAATTCAGAAAGTCAAAGAATTGCAATATAACTATGTTCGAGTGAGTTCGATACAATCACACAATTGATGCATACTCTCAACACTGTATATATATTTCAGTATTACCATCATAATGATTGTGCTTCACAATAGTGACCCCTCCATGTCTATTTCTGATATTGTCATTTGTGTTTCAGAGAGTCCTTGAGCTGGAGGTGGCTGCAGTGGAGCACCAGTTCGTGTTCATTGATGAGGTTGGATTCAAGCTATTCAATAGAGGTATATTATAGAGATAGAGATAGAGATATATAGAGATATTAAATAAATCATATAGCTCACAAAGACTGAGAGCAGACTCTTCAGTTTCCTCTTCATTGTTCAGTCTCAGCTGGCTGGTCTCTGTCATGTCAAAAATATCAGCTAACATGTGTCCAATGCATTGATAATGTCAGCCTAAGGTGCTGCTAATGTGCGACGAACATGTGACTAACTTGGCCTCATCGTTGGCTTCTGTTTCTAAGAAAAACAACACTGTAGACAAAGAGTTCAGATTTTTACAGTGTAGATGAACCACGATCCCCTGCTGCTGTACTGAAACAGAACCTCATGTGTGTTTCTCTGGATTTTCATGTCTCTGATCATGATATCACGATGAGCTGTGTGTGTGTGTGTGTGTGTGTGTGTGTGTGTGTGTGTTGGGGTGGGGGGGGACAGGTTGATTATGTGACCTGTGATATGATGACATCTGGGCGGAGCCTCGTCTGCATGTAATGTGATGGACATGAGCAGAGCAGCAAGAGATGTTCAGGTACAAACAGGAACTGAAACTGACACCAGATCAATGTCCACACAGAGCTCCTGGGGGGGGGGGGGGGGGGGGGGCTTAGGGCCAACCCCCCTGTGTGTGTGTGTGTGTGTTTAGTGGCAGCAGGTTAACTCTTAGTGTGACTGCAGCCTTCAGAGGCAGTTTGAAGAGATCAGTGGGTGTTGAGCCTGCAGCTCATATAGCAGGTGGAGAACACACCATATGGAAAACACACACATACAAAAATGTGCATGCACACACACAAGCTAATACTGAGCATGTGCAGATCAACACACACACGCTACCCATACAAGATCATTTCAGAATGAAAACCTGGTATCTGTAACTTATAGGAGGTTTCCACAGGACTCGTGTGCACTGCGTTTCGTCTCCATCCAATGTCATGCGCCCTTACCTCTGCTGCTGAAGATTAACTTCAGTGGAGCACAGCCAGGCAGCCGTACTCATAGGTTTAAAAGATCACATCAATCAATCGTTATTTGTATTAGCCGATGACAACTAGTGTTATCTTGAGAGCCTTTACCAAAAGGTACATCAACCATCAGCTGAGGATGGAACGTCACTCACACAGTCTGTAAGATCAAACATGAACGAAAACTAAATCTGACTCTTCAGACCAAAAGTGTTAACCGACTCCAACTGTGAAGATTTAATCACACCTTCGGTCCAGGGTCAGAGCAGAGGTTTTTTAAGTGAGACGGTTCTGAGGCTAGAACAGACCTTGATGATGTTCAGAACAAGTTTCTCTGTGAGATGCTGAATCTGAAGAAGAAACAAACGCATACACACTGACTCTGTGAGAGTTCAAACACAGCAACATGCAGCAGCAGGTGGTGAAGGGTGTAGCAGCAGCCCGCTCTTTGGCCTGATCCAGGATCTCCAGCTCTGCACATATGGTGCCGCTAACGCTAACACCACAGCTAAAGCTAATGCTAATGCTAACACAACCTTTGAAGACTGAAGATTAAAAAAAGACAGAACCATCTGTGAGCTGCCTGCAGGCAGAACTCTGTAAACACACATACACAAACACACACTCTGTGCTTCAAGTTTCAAATTCACCTGTCAGAACCACACTCATCATCATCTTCATTCAGAGAACAAACAGGAAGTGTGGGGACACCGGCAGCTTCTCACAGGTGAGGTTTGTAAATGAGGAACTTTATCGAGTGTTTCATCATCACAGAACACCACAAGGTGTCCCAACACACACACATAAACAGACACACGAAACACACCAACACACACACACATAAACAGACACACCGACACACACACACACATAAACACACACACACAGAGACACACCGACACACACACACAACCTATGAGGGGTGAATCTAAATTCATGCAATGCACTCATACCATCGTGTACCCTGCGCCTGCAGAGACGTCTGCGACCTGACCAGCGTCTGACACAACACCTACATTTCCCATAGACTTTGAATGGTCACACGAGCACAATGCACATGTATGCATGCATGTAGGCATGATGCGCCTGAACATGTTTGCAGACGCCCAACCTAACGCCACACTTTGAAGCATATGCACACCTAGGCCACACCTGCATGACACCTGACAAACATAAATATATTAGTCACACGTAGACGCAGGTGAGACTGAAGCTCCTGTGGTCGGACGAGCTTCGCTATGTAGCAGCGTTTGCATGACATGGAAACAGAAACAATAGTTACACGTGCAGGCGTGCACATGTTTACACGCAACCAAGTAAGCGTGCGTGAGAGCTGGATATTATTAAGTGCGAAGCAGTTTGTCGCCACACGTGCAACTACACCTGAGAGTATAACTTTCTAAGTCCTCTCTCTCTTGATAGTGAAGCTCGTCTGACCAGCTTCAGTCTTGCCACACCTGACACTACACCTAACTACTTTAATTAGGTCAGTTTAGCGCAAATCAGGCAGGCAGGCAAGCGATAGACTGGAGTGCATGAATTTAGAATGGATTCACCCCCCATACACAACCAGGCACACACACACACATATAAACAAACACACCGACACATACACACACACACACAAACATGCATACATACATAAACACACACAACGACACACGCAGGCACATACATACATAAACAAAGAAACATTTCATCACTCATTCTCATTGAAACATCACTTGTTTCAATTGTTTAGGCTGTTATAACAACAACACAACCAGCAATCTGACATACAAGCTAAAAATGCTGACAAGCTGAGATGTTTCATTAAAATGTGTTTATTTATTCCATGTGTTTTCAATGTGAGCAGTGTCTGTAGAGTATTACTCTAAGAACAACACTCAGTGTCTGTAGAGTATTACACTAACAGAACAACACTCAGTGTCTGTAGAGTATTACACTAACAGAACAACACTCAGTGTCTGTAGAGTACTACACTAAGAACAACACTCAGTGTCTGTAGAGTATTACTCTAAGAACAACACTCAGTGTCTGTAGAGTATTACACTAACAGAACAACACTCAGTGTCTGTAGAGTATTACTCTAAGAACAACACTCAGTGTCTGTAGAGTACTACACTAACAGAACAACACTCAGTGTCTGTAGAGTACTACACTAAGAACAACACTCAGTGTCTGTAGAGTACTACACTAACAGAACAACACTCAGTGTCTGTAGAGTATTACACTAAGAACAACACTCAGTGTCTGTAGAGTATTACACTAAGAACAACACTCAGTGTCTGCAGAGTATTACACTAAGAACAACACTCAGTGTCTGTAGAGTATTACACTAACAGAACAACACTCAGTGTCTGTAGAGTATTACACTAACAGAACAACACTCAGTGTCTGTAGAGTACTACACTAAGAACAACACTCAGTGTCTGTAGAGTACTACACTAACAGAACAACACTCAGTGTCTGTAGAGTATTACACTAATAGAACAACACTCAGTGTCTGTAGAGTACTACACTAACAGAACAACACTTAGTGTCTGTAGAGTACTACACTAAGAACAACACTCAGTGTCTGTAGAGTACTACACTAACAGAACAACACTCAGTGTCTGTAGAGTACTACACTAAGAACAACACTCAGTGTCTGTAGAGTACTACACTAACAGAACAACACTCAGTGTCTGTAGAGTATTACACTAATAGAACAACACTCAGTGTCTGTAGAGTACTACACTAACAGAACAACACTCAGTGTCTGTAGAGTACTACACTAAGAACAACACTCAGTGTCTGTAGAGTATTACACTAACAGAACAACACTCAGTGTCTGTAGAGTATTACACTAATAGAACAACACTCAGTGTCTGTAGAGTACTACACTAACAGAACAACACTCAGTGTCTGTAGAGTACTACACGAAGAACAACACTCAGTGTCTGTAGAGTACTACACTAACAGAACAACACTTAGTGTCTGTAGAGTACTACACTAAGAACAACACTCAGTGTCTGTAGAGTACTACACTAAGAACAACACTCAGTGTCTGTAGAGTACTACACTAAGAACAACACTCAGTGTCTGTAGAGTATTACACTAAGAACAACACTCAGTGTCTGTAGAGTATTACACTAACAGAACAACACTCAGTGTCTGTAGAGTACTACACTAACAGAACAACACTCAGTGTCTGTAGAGTATTACACTAAGAACAACACTCAGTGTCTGTAGAGTACTACACTAACAGAACAACACTCAGTGTCTGTAGAGTATTACACTAACAGAACAACACTCAGTGTCTGTAGAGTATTACACTAACAGAACAACACTCAGTGTCTGTAGAGTATTACACTAAGAACAACACTCAGTGTCTGTAGAGTACTACACTAACAGAACAACACTCAGTGTCTGTAGAGTATTACTCTAAGAACAACACTCAGTGTCTGTAGAGTACTACACTAAGAACAACACTCAGTGTCTGTAGAGTATTACACTAACAGAACAACACTCAGTGTCTGTAGAGTATTACTCTAAGAACAACACTCAGTGTCTGTAGAGTATTACACTAACAGAACAACACTCAGTGTCTGTAGAGTACTACACTAACAGAACAACACTCAGTGTCTGTAGAGTACTACACTAACAGAACAACACTCAGTGTCTGTAGAGTATTACTCTAAGAACAACACTCAGTGTCTGTAGAGTATTACTCTAAGAACAACACTCAGTGTCTGTAGAGTATTACACTAAGAACAACACTCAGTGTATGTAGAGTATTACACTAAGAACAACACTCAGTGTCTGTAGAGTATTACACTAACAGAACAACACTCAGTGTCTGTAGAGTATTACACTAACAGAACAACACTCAGTGTCTGTAGAGTATTACACTAACAGAACAACACTCAGCGTCTGTAGAGTACTACACTAAGAACAACACTCAGTGTCTGTAGAGTACTACACTAACAGAACAACACTCAGTGTCTGTAGAGTATTACACTAATAGAACAACACTCAGTGTCTGTAGAGTACTACACTAACAGAACAACACTTAGTGTCTGTAGAGTACTACACTAAGAACAACACTCAGTGTCTGTAGAGTATTACACTAATAGAACAACACTCAGTGTATGTAGAGTATTACACTAACAGAACAACACTCAGTGTCTGTAGAGTACTACACTAACAGAACAACACTCAGTGTCTGTAGAGTATTACACTAACAGAACAACACTCAGTGTCTGTAGAGTATTACACTAAGAACAACACTCAGTGTCTGTAGAGTACTACACTAAGAACAACACTCAGTGTCTGTAGAGTATTACACTAATATAACAACACTCAGTGTATGTAGAGTATTACACTAACAGAACAACACTCAGTGTCTGTAGAGTACTACACTAACAGAACAACACTCAGTGTCTGTAGAGTATTACACTAACAGAACAACACTCAGTGTCTGTAGAGTATTACACTAAGAACAACACTCAGTGTCTGTAAAGTATTACACTAACAGAACAACACTCAGTGTCTGTAGAGTACTACACTAACAGAACAACACTCAGTGTCTGTAGAGTACTACACTAACAGAACAACACTCAGTGTCTGTAGAGTATTACTCTAAGAACAACACTCAGTGTCTGTAGAGTATTACTCTAAGAACAACACTCAGTGTCTGTAGAGTATTACACTAAGAACAACACTCAGTGTCTGTAAAGTATTACACTAACAGAACAACACTCAGTGTCTGTAGAGTACTACACTAACAGAACAACACTCAGTGTCTGTAGAGTACTACACTAACAGAACAACACTCAGTGTCTGTAGAGTACTACACTAAGAACAACACTCAGTGTCTCTAGAGTATTATACTAACAGAACAACACTCAGTGTCTGTAGAGTATTACACTAACAGAACAACACTCAGTGTCTGTAGAGTACTACACTAAGAACAACACTCAGTGTCTGTAGAGTATTACACTAAGAACAACACTCAGTGTCTGTAGAGTATTACACTAAGAACAACACTCAGTGTCTGTAGAGTACTACACTAACAGAACAACACTCAGTGTCAGTAGAGTACTACACTAAGAACAACACTCAGTGTCTGTAGAGTACTACACTAAGAACAACACTCAGTGTCTGTAGAGTATTACACTAATAGAACAACACTCAGTGTCTGTAGAGTACTACACTAACAGAACAACACTCAGTGTCTGTAGAGTATTACACTAAGAACAACACTCAGTGTCTGTAGAGTATTACACTAAGAACAACACTCAGTGTCTGCAGAGTATTACACTAAGAACAACACTCAGTGTCTGTAGAGTATTACACTAACAGAACAACACTCAGTGTCTGTAGAGTATTACACTAACAGAACAACACTCAGTGTCTGTAGAGTACTACACTAAGAACAACACTCAGTGTCTGTAGAGTACTACACTAACAGAACAACACTCAGTGTCTGTAGAGTATTACACTAATAGAACAACACTCAGTGTCTGTAGAGTACTACACTAACAGAACAACACTTAGTGTCTGTAGAGTACTACACTAAGAACAACACTCAGTGTCTGTAGAGTACTACACTAACAGAACAACACTCAGTGTCTGTAGAGTACTACACTAAGAACAACACTCAGTGTCTGTAGAGTACTACACTAACAGAACAACACTCAGTGTCTGTAGAGTATTACACTAATAGAACAACACTCAGTGTCTGTAGAGTACTACACTAACAGAACAACACTCAGTGTCTGTAGAGTACTACACTAAGAACAACACTCAGTGTCTGTAGAGTATTACACTAACAGAACAACACTCAGTGTCTGTAGAGTATTACACTAATAGAACAACACTCAGTGTCTGTAGAGTACTACACTAACAGAACAACACTCAGTGTCTGTAGAGTACTACACGAAGAACAACACTCAGTGTCTGTAGAGTACTACACTAACAGAACAACACTTAGTGTCTGTAGAGTACTACACTAAGAACAACACTCAGTGTCTGTAGAGTACTACACTAAGAACAACACTCAGTGTCTGTAGAGTACTACACTAAGAACAACACTCAGTGTCTGTAGAGTATTACACTAAGAACAACACTCAGTGTCTGTAGAGTATTACACTAACAGAACAACACTCAGTGTCTGTAGAGTACTACACTAACAGAACAACACTCAGTGTCTGTAGAGTATTACACTAAGAACAACACTCAGTGTCTGTAGAGTACTACACTAACAGAACAACACTCAGTGTCTGTAGAGTATTACACTAACAGAACAACACTCAGTGTCTGTAGAGTATTACACTAACAGAACAACACTCAGTGTCTGTAGAGTATTACACTAAGAACAACACTCAGTGTCTGTAGAGTACTACACTAACAGAACAACACTCAGTGTCTGTAGAGTATTACTCTAAGAACAACACTCAGTGTCTGTAGAGTACTACACTAAGAACAACACTCAGTGTCTGTAGAGTATTACACTAACAGAACAACACTCAGTGTCTGTAGAGTATTACTCTAAGAACAACACTCAGTGTCTGTAGAGTATTACACTAACAGAACAACACTCAGTGTCTGTAGAGTACTACACTAACAGAACAACACTCAGTGTCTGTAGAGTACTACACTAACAGAACAACACTCAGTGTCTGTAGAGTATTACTCTAAGAACAACACTCAGTGTCTGTAGAGTATTACTCTAAGAACAACACTCAGTGTCTGTAGAGTATTACACTAAGAACAACACTCAGTGTCTGTAGAGTATTACACTAACAGAACAACACTCAGCGTCTGTAGAGTACTACACTAAGAACAACACTCAGTGTCTGTAGAGTACTACACTAACAGAACAACACTCAGTGTCTGTAGAGTATTACACTAATAGAACAACACTCAGTGTCTGTAGAGTACTACACTAACAGAACAACACTTAGTGTCTGTAGAGTACTACACTAAGAACAACACTCAGTGTCTGTAGAGTATTACACTAATAGAACAACACTCAGTGTATGTAGAGTATTACACTAACAGAACAACACTCAGTGTCTGTAGAGTACTACACTAACAGAACAACACTCAGTGTCTGTAGAGTATTACACTAACAGAACAACACTCAGTGTCTGTAGAGTATTACACTAAGAACAACACTCAGTGTCTGTAGAGTACTACACTAAGAACAACACTCAGTGTCTGTAGAGTATTACACTAATAGAACAACACTCAGTGTATGTAGAGTATTACACTAACAGAACAACACTCAGTGTCTGTAGAGTACTACACTAACAGAACAACACTCAGTGTCTGTAGAGTATTACACTAACAGAACAACACTCAGTGTCTGTAGAGTATTACACTAAGAACAACACTCAGTGTCTGTAAAGTATTACACTAACAGAACAACACTCAGTGTCTGTAGAGTACTACACTAACAGAACAACACTCAGTGTCTGTAGAGTACTACACTAACAGAACAACACTCAGTGTCTGTAGAGTATTACTCTAAGAACAACACTCAGTGTCTGTAGAGTATTACTCTAAGAACAACACTCAGTGTCTGTAGAGTATTACACTAAGAACAACACTCAGTGTCTGTAAAGTATTACACTAACAGAACAACACTCAGTGTCTGTAGAGTACTACACTAACAGAACAACACTCAGTGTCTGTAGAGTACTACACTAACAGAACAACACTCAGTGTCTGTAGAGTACTACACTAAGAACAACACTCAGTGTCTCTAGAGTATTATACTAACAGAACAACACTCAGTGTCTGTAGAGTATTACACTAACAGAACAACACTCAGTGTCTGTAGAGTACTACACTAAGAACAACACTCAGTGTCTGTAGAGTATTACACTAAGAACAACACTCAGTGTCTGTAGAGTATTACACTAAGAACAACACTCAGTGTCTGTAGAGTACTACACTAACAGAACAACACTCAGTGTCAGTAGAGTACTACACTAAGAACAACACTCAGTGTCTGTAGAGTACTACACTAAGAACAACACTCAGTGTCTGTAGAGTATTACACTAATAGAACAACACTCAGTGTCTGTAGAGTACTACACTAACAGAACAACACTCAGTGTCTGTAGAGTACCACATGAAGAACAACACTCAGTGTCTGTAGAGTACTACACTAAGAACAACACTCAGTGTCTGTAGAGTATTACACTAACAGAACAACACTCAGTGTCTGTAGAGTACTACACTAAGAACAACACTCAGTGTCTGTAGAGTATTACACTAAGAACAACACTCAGTGTCTGTAGAGTACTACACTAACAGAACAACACTCAGTGTCTGTAGAGTACTACACTAACAGAACAACACTCAGTGTCTGTAGAGTACTACACTAAGAACAACACTCAGTGTCTGTAGAGTACTACACTAACAGAACAACACTCAGTGTCTGTAGAGTACTACACTAAGAACAACACTCAGTGTCTGTAGAGTATTACACTAACAGAACAACACTCAGTGTCTGTAGAGTACTACACTAACAGAACAACACTCAGTGTCTGTAGAGTATTACACTAAGAACAACACTCAGTGTCTGTAGAGTACTACACTAAGAACAACACTCAGTGTCTGTAGAGTATTACACTAACAGAACAACACTCAGTGTCTGTAGAGTACTACACTAAGAACAACACTCAGTGTCTGTAGAGTACTACACTAAGAACAACACTCAGTGTCTGTAGAGTATTACACTAACAGAACAACACTCAGTGTCTGTAGAGTACTACACTAACAGAACAACACTCAGTGTCTGTAGAGTACTACACTAACAGAACAACACTCAGTGTCTGTAGAGTACTACACTAACAGAACAACACTCAGTGTCTGTAGAGTATTACACTAAGAACAACACTCAGTGTCTGTAGAGTATTACACTAACAGAACAACACTCAGTGTCTGTAGAGTATTACACTAAGAACAACACTCAGTGTCTCCTCTGGTTCTCCTCACACACACACCTCCTATTCTGGTTCTCCTCACACACACCTCCTCCTCTGGTTCTCCTCACACACACACACCTCCTCCTCTGGTTCTCCTCACACACACCTCCTCTGGTTCTCCTCACACACACCTCCTCTGGTTCTCCTCACACACACCTCCTACTCTGGTTCAGGTATCCTTATGTTTGTGTGATTGTATTGTTATGACGACCGTGGTCACAGCTGTAGGTCCAGCTCTGTGACCTGGTCTCTGACTCAATGACCCCTCATTGTGTGCAGCAGGTTACTGAGCGTGCTCAGTGAATCCCCCCCCCACCACCACCACCACCACAGTGGCTCATCAGAGGAATTCTGGGGGAATTTATGCACCGTCTCCCGGCTAATTGAATTACACGCATCGTGTCGACAGTGTGTCTATTGTGGACAGTGCACAATAAGGGGCTTCATCGTCCAAGGATCAGCAGGGAATTCTGGGATATTTTGACCCCCTCTATCACAACCACTGGCTTTTTATTCTGCAGTCAGTGACCGCCTCAGGCCGACACTACACCACCATTAACAGAGGGAGGGGGAGTCACCTTCAGGGCAGGAGGGGGGGGCTTTAAATCCTACATGAATGTGAACTCGTGATATATGATATTAATGCAGGGCATCAAATCTGACCCCCGTATTAATATCATACATGACACTTATTGCAACTGACATTGGCAACTTTGGGATTTGTGCGCTGTATTTTAACAGTAGAGACAGTAGAC
This sequence comes from Symphodus melops, assembly GCF_947650265.1. Lineage (NCBI taxonomy): Eukaryota > Metazoa > Chordata > Actinopteri > Labriformes > Labridae > Symphodus > Symphodus melops. The sequence continues at coordinate 14,770 of NW_027636675.1, read as the reverse complement.
CATTTCAAATACCTTGGACTCACAAAATAATCTCATCTACTGTACACCACAATTGTTCAACCCATTCTATTATACTGTTGCACATTTTTTTAAGATGCTCTCTGTAAAAAAACACAATAAACTCCACCAGATAAGCCAAACTGTCATCGGTCTGCACAAACCAAATCTACAGGAATCAAACAACAAGGCTATCACACGTATCACACATCCCCTGACATTACCCACCCACTCAATCACTGCTTCTCACTCCTTCCCTGGTAGGAGGTACTGTACCATAAAATAAATAATAAAGTCTCCCATTAACCCCGCCTCCCTGGCATGTCTCCAACGAGCCTTGCTGGGATGTGCAGCCTGTATTGATGCTGTTGTTGTATTGTTGTTGTTGTTGTTGTTGTGTGTTTGCAATGTTGTTTTTAGTTGTGTTGTTGCCATGTTGTTGTTGTTGCCATGTTGTTGTGTTGTTGCCATGTTGTTGTGTTGTTATTGTTGCTGTATTGTTGCCATGTTGTTGTTGTGTTGTTTCCATGTTGTTGTTGTTGTATTGTTGCCATGTTGTTGTTGTTGTCTTGTTGTTGTTGCAGTGTTGTTGTTGTCTTGTTGTTGTTGCGGTGTTGTTGTTGTGTTGTTGTTGTTGCGGTGTTGTTGTTGTTGTTGTGGTGTTGTTGTTGTTGTGGTGTTGTTGTTGTTGCTGTGGTGTCGTTGTTGTTGCGGTGTTGTTGTTGTGTTGTTGTTGTTGTTGTGTTGTTGTTGTGGTGTTGTTGTTGTTGTGGTGTTGTTGTTGTTGTGGTGTTGTTGTTGTTGTGGTGTTGTTGTTGTGGTGTTGTTGTTGTTGTGGTGTTGTTGTTGTTGTTGTTGTGGTGTTGTTGTTGTTGCGGTGTTGTTGTTGTGTTGTTGTTGTTGTCTTGTTGTTGTTGCAGTGTTGTTGTTGTTGTCTTGTTGTTGTTGCGGTGTTGTTGTTGTTGTTGTCTTGTTGTTGTTGCAGTGTTGTTGTCTTGTTGTTGTTGCGGTGTTGTTGTTGTTGTGTTGTTGTGGTGTTGTTGTCTTGTTGTTGTTGCAGTGTTGTTGTCTTGTTGTTGTTGCGGTGTTGTTGTTGTTGTCTTGTTGTTGTATTGTAACACGTCCCCCGTGAGGCTCCGGCGTGTCTCCAGCGAGCCTCAGTGCGATGTGCGGCTGATAACGGAGGCGTTGGTTCAGTCACAGGACGGCTCACATGACTCATCATGACATTAAAGTGATGCTTTAATGGTGTGCGACAAACCGATGAAGCAGGACTTCAGGGAGACTTCCTGTGTGAGTCACTCGCTTCATGTAGTTGTGACGCGTCTCGGACTTCACTCTGGTTTGTTATTTATCGGTTTCTAAGAAAGAATTGGTTTGACAAGCTTTCATGATAAACACGCGTGTTCCACAAACTGAAACATACAAATACAAGTTCGACATGTGGCTCACTGAAAAGTGAACTGACACACGTGGATCTGCTGCCATGTTACTGAAATTAAGTAGATTATTCTGAAGTGTGCTATGTTACAGACAGAACGTGATTTCAAGGCTCTTTGACCTTGGCTCTTTGACCTTGGGCTTGACCCAGGTACAGGGAGCCAGCTCAGAGGTCTGCTGGGGCAGTGAGGGGACCTGGAGCCTATGGAGGGCTTTGGGGGTCAGGGATGAGCGTTACAGTGAAGCAGGCGTGATATGAGAATGAACACAAACTGCTGGACTCACGTGCTATCATCTCATCATAGAAGAAGAGTTGTGTGTGTGTGTGTGTGTGTGTGTGTGTGTGTGTATGCAGATATAAATACTGACAGAGAGAGAGGTCTTTTGTGACGCCCCTGGTCATAAATTCCTGCGTGTGTTGGGCTTGTCGTCGTTTCGTGTCCGTCTCACAGAGGACGCTTTATCATTAACTTTGTTTACACATTCACAAAATCCCCTAAACCCGTGTGGCTATGCTAATGATGAGGAGTACTACAGTGAGCGCCGGCGGCCCTCTCTGCTCAGGGTGACACCACCAACAGACCCAGCTTTTGTTTGGACCAGGACCGGGACTAGCCTGGCCTCAGGGACCTGCTGTTCTGACGACGTCTGGTCCTCTGAACACGACAGACACGCACTGCTCGGCTAAATGTGGAGCGCCTCAGGTCAAACAGCATGAATGAAGAGATAAACAGAGAACAGAGGACTTCATAGTACACACACACACACACACACACACACACACACACCCCAAGTACTGAGCCCAGAGGAATCTGAACCCCCATGTCAAAAACACATACACACTCACACACACACACACACACGCAGACAGACACACACACTTACACACATGCACCCACACACATAAACACACACACACACAGACAGACTTTTATTATACATGTATATATAACTTATTATCTATTATTTATATTTATCAACAAGCAGATCAGAATAGATGAAATTAAAATGACAAAAACGTCAAAACGTTAAAATGTTTCTGTAACAGACCCCCCCTTCATTTACACAGACGGGTGTGTGTTCAGGTGTGTGTTCAGGTGTGTGTTCAGGTGTGTGTTGAGGTGTGTGTTGAGGTGTGTGTTGAGGTGTGTGTTCAGGTGTGTGTTGAGGTGTGTGTTCAGGTGTGTGTTGAGGTGTGTGTTGAGGTGTGTGTTGAGGTGTGTGTTCAGGTGTGTGTTGAGGTGTGTGTTCAGGTGTGTGTTCAGGTGTGTGTTGAGGTGTGTGTTGAGGTGTGTGTTGAGGTGTGTGTTCAGGTGTGTGTTCAGGTGTGTGTTGAGGTGTGTGTTGAGGTGTGTGTTCAGGTGTGTGTTCAGGTGTGTGTTCAGGTGTGTGTTCAGGTGTGTGTTCAGGTGTGTGTTGAGGTGTGTGTTCAGGTGTGTGTTCAGGTGTGTGTTCAGGTGTGTGTTGAGGTGTGTGTCGAGGTGTGTGTTCAGGTGTGTGTTGAGGTGTGTGTTCAGGTGTGTGTTCAGGTGTGTGTTGAGGTGTGTGTTGAGGTGTGTGTTCAGGTGTGTGTTCAGGTGTGTGTTGAGGTGTGTGTTCAGGTGTGTGTTCAGGTGTGTGTTCAGGTGTGTGTTGAGGTGTGTGTTGAGGTGTGTGTTCAGGTGTGTGTTGAGGTGTGTGTTCAGGTGTGTGTTGAGGTGTGTGTTGAGGTGTGTGTTGAGGTGTGTGTTCAGGTGTGTGTTGAGGTGTGTGTTCAGGTGTGTGTTCAGGTGTGTGTTGAGGTGTGTGTTGAGGTGTGTGTTCAGGTGTGTGTTCAGGTGTGTGTTGAGGTGTGTGTTCAGGTGTGTGTTCAGGTGTGTGTTGAGGTGTGTGTTGAGGTGTGTGTTCAGGTGTGTGTTCAGGTGTGTGTTGAGGTGTGTGTTCAGGTGTGTGTTGAGGTGTGTGTTCAGGTGTGTGTTCAGGTGTGTGTTGAGGTGTGTGTTCAGGTGTGTGTTGAGGTGTGTGTTCAGGTGTGTGTTGAGGTGTGTGTTCAGGTGTGTGTTCAGGTGTGTGTTCAGGTGTGTGTTCAGGTGTGTGTTGAGGTGTGTGTTCAGGTGTGTGTTCAGGTGTGTGTTCAGGTGTGTGTTGAGGTGTGTGTCGAGGTGTGTGTTCAGGTGTGTGTTCAGGTGTGTGTTGAGGTGTGTGTTCAGGTGTGTGTTCAGGTGTGTGTTGAGGTGTGTGTTCAGGTGTGTGTTGAGGTGTGTGTTCAGGTGTGTGTTCAGGTGTGTGTTGAGGTGTGTGTTGAGGTGTGTGTTCAGGTGTGTGTTGAGGTGTGTGTTCAGGTGTGTGTTGAGGTGTGTGTTGAGGTGTGTGTTGAGGTGTGTGTTCAGGTGTGTGTTGAGGTGTGTGTTCAGGTGTGTGTTCAGGTGTGTGTTGAGGTGTGTGTTGAGGTGTGTGTTCAGGTGTGTGTTCAGGTGTGTGTTGAGGTGTGTGTTGAGGTGTGTGTTCAGGTGTGTGTTCAGGTGTGTGTTGAGGTGTGTGTTGAGGTGTGTGTTCAGGTGTGTGTTGAGGTGTGTGTTCAGGTGTGTGTTCAGGTGTGTGTTGAGGTGTGTGTTGAGGTGTGTGTTCAGGTGTGTGTTCAGGTGTGTGTTGAGGTGTGTGTTCAGGTGTGTGTTCAGGTGTGTGAAGAAGAAGAGTTCGTCCTCATATCAGCGTGAGTCACAAAGTGTAAGAGAGCCCACACATGTTGACATGTCAATCCCTGTAATCCTCTGTTTTCATCTGTGGAGCTCGTAATCCTCATCGAGGCCGCGAGGGGGGGGGGGGGGGGGGGGGGGGGTCGTAACACTGAGATTAAAATGTGCAGTGAAACTATAAAAAGATCAGCTGTTTGTTCAGAGAGGAGGTTAGAATCACAAAATAATCTCTGTGAGATGATTTCATCCTGTTTCTCAACAAGTCATCACCCTCGCACCCATCAGCCAATCAGAGGCCTCCAGCTACCTGCCTGTTTTCGCCTTCAGTTGCTACAGCTAACAGCTAACAGGAGCTAGTAATTAGCTCCTCCCGTAAGACCTGAAAAACTGGGACACATGGCAAACACTCAGGTGAAAGGTGTTTATTGTCCATGAAATCGATCATTTCAAGAACACCTGAGACTGTAGAAAACATGGACGTCATCTCAGCCATTGTTTCGAGTGGCTATACTGAAAATTATATGACTTACTGCAGGAAACAGACTCTAGTGGACACTGGAGGTACTGCAACTAGATTAGATTAGGTTAAAAAAAAACAACAACATGTGAATCTGGAAAAAACGTAAAATTTGCATTAATTAGAAAAAACCCCCAAAACACGAAAAGTCTAAATTTGTCAGTTGATGTTTAATTATGAAATATAATTTGTTTTCAACAAAGTTTTCGAAAGAGACTTTTTGTAGATATAAAACAAATTCGATTCAACATCTTTAAGATAATGAACGTAATTATGCGACAGCTCTTCGGTTGAGAAAAGAAACGGACCTAAATGTGGTTTGTTGTTAGAAATGAGTCGTCCTGTTGTTCGTTTGATTTATGTCTTGACTGTTCCTGTGCGGAGGACGGAGCCTGAGAGGTGACGTCTGCAGCAGCAGCAGATGGAGATGAATGGAGTCAGAAAGAGGTGGAACCAGAGGAAAAAGGAGGAAATGGAATAATAAAACAGACTGCAAGACGCTGCCGCCTGCTCCCATGATGCATCAGGGCAGAGACAGGAAGCAGACGGTAGAGCGTGTGTCCAATCAGAAATGTGTGGAAGAAATGAGGCGGAGTAATTCTGCAGCAGCCACATCACACAAACAACACAGCTGTGCACAACTTCAAACAACTACACATCAACTACACACTCAGCAGACCTCACGAGTCCTGCAGAGACCACGACAGGTAGCAGACCCAGAACCCTGTCCTGAAGAACCTCCAGCTGATACACCACACAACAACACGCCACATGAGACGCCACACTACACGAGAGAAGACGAGACGCCACATGAGACGCCACATGAGACGCCACACTACACGAGAGAAGACGAGACGCCACATGAGACGCCACATGAGACGCCACACTACACGAGAGAAGACGAGACGTCACATGAGACGCCACATGAGACGCCACACTACACGAGAGAAGACGAGACGCCACATGAGACGCCACATGAGACGCCACACTACACGAGAGAAGACGAGACGCCACATGAGACGCCACGCCACATGAGACGCCACACTACACGAGACAAGACGAGACGCCACATGAGACGCCACATGAGACGCCACACTACACGAGAGAAGACGAGACGCCACATGAGACGCCACGCCACATGAGACGCCACACTACACGAGACAAGACGAGACGCCACATGAGACGCCACACTACACGAGACAAGACGAGACGCCACATGAGACGCCACATGAGACGCCACACTACACGAGACAAGACGAGACGCCACATGAGACGCCACATGAGACGCCACACTACACGAGAGAAGACGAGACGCCACATGAGGCGCCACATGAGACGCCACATGAGACGCCACACTACACGAGAGAAGACGAGACGCCACATGAGACGCCACGCCACATGAGACGCCACACTACACGAGACAAGACAAGACGCCACATGAGACGCCACACTACACGAGACAAGACGAGACGCCACATGAGACGCCACACTACACGAGACAAGACGAGACGCCACATGAGACGCCACGCCACATGAGACGCCACACTACACGAGACAAGACGAGACGCCACATGAGACGGCACATGAGACGCCACACTACACGAGACAAGACGAGACGCCACATGAGACGCCACATGAGACGCCACACTACACGAGAAGACGAGACGTCACATGAGACGTCACATGAGACGCCACATGAGACACCACGCTACAGGAGAAGACGAGACGCCACATGAGACACCACATGAGACGCCACACTACACGAGAAGACGAGACGCCACATGAGACGCCACACTACACGAGAAGACGAGACGCCACATGAGACGCCACACTACACGAAAAGACGAGACGCCACACGAGACTTCTGTTGACGTGGTAGCTTTAACCCGTTGATAAGTCACGTGGTCGTAGCTTTAACCCGTTGATAAGTCACGTGGTCGTAGCTTTAGCCCGTTGATAAGTCACGTGGTCGTAGCTTTAGCCCGTTGATAAGTCACGTGGTCGTAGCTTTAACCCGTTGATAAGTCACGTGGTCGTAGCTTTAGCCCGTTGATAAGTCACGTGGTCGTAGCTTTAGCCCGTTGATAAGTCACGTGGTCGTAGCTTTAGCCCGTTGATAAGTCACGTGGTCGTAGCTTTAGCCCGTTGATAAGTCACGTGGTCGTAGCTTTAGCCCGTTGATAAGTCACGTGGTCGTAGCTTTAGCCCGTTGATAAGTCACGTGGTCGTAGCTTTAGCCCGTTGATAAGTCACGTGGTCGTAACTTTAGCCCGTTGATAAGTCACGTGGTCGTAGCTTTAGCCCGTTGATAAGTCACGTGGTCGTAACTTTAACCTGTTGATAAGTCACGTGGTCGTAGCTTTAGCCCGTTGATAAGTCACGTGGTCGTAACTTTAACCCGTTGATAAGTCACGTGGTCGTAGCTTTAGCCCGTTGATAAGTCACGTGGTCGTAGCTTTAGCCCGTTGATAAGTCACGTGGTCGTAGCTTTAACCCGTTGATAAGTCACGTGGTCGTAGCTTTAACCCGTTGATAAGTCACGTGGTCGTAACTTTAACCCGTTGATAAGTCACGTGGTCGTAGCTTTAACCCGTTGATAAGTCACGTGGTCGTAGCTTTAACCCGTTGATAAGTCACGTGGTCGTAGCTTTAACCCGTTGATAAATCACGTGGTCGTAGCTTTAACCTGTTGATAAGTCACGTGGTCGTAGCTTTAACCTGTTGATAAGTCACGTGGTCGTAGCTTTAACCTGTTGATAAGTCACGTGGTCGTAGCTTTAACCCGTTGATAAATCACGTGGTCGTAGCTTTAACCTGTTGATAAGTCACGTGGTCGTAGCTTTAACCCGTTGATAAATCACGTGGTCGTAGCTTTAACCTGTTGATAAGTCACGTGGTCGTAACTTTAACCTGTTGATAAATCACGTGGTCGTAGCTTTAACCTGTTGATAAGTCACGTGGTCGTAGCTTTAACCCGTTGATAAATCACGTGGTCGTAGCTTTAACCTGTTGATAAGTCACGTGGTCGTAGCTTTAGCCCGTTGATAAGTCACGTGGTCGTAGCTTTAGCCCGTTGATAAGTCACGTGGTCGTAGCTTTAGCCCGTTGATAAGTCACGTGGTCGTAACTTTAACCCGTTGATAAGTCACGTGGTCGTAGCTTTAGCCCGTTGATAAGTCACGTGGTCGTAGCTTTAACCCGTTGATAAGTCACGTGGTCGTAGCTTTAACCTGTTGATAAGTCACGTGGTCGTAGCTTTAACCTGTTGATAAGTCACGTGGTCGTAGCTTTAACCTGTTGATAAGTCACGTGGTCGTAGCTTTAACCTGTTGATAAGTCACGTGGTCGTAGCTTTAACCTGTTGATAAGTCACGTGGTCGTAGCTTTAACCTGTTGATAAGTCACGTGGTCGTAGCTTTAACCCGTTGATAAATCACGTGGTCGTAGCTTTAACCTGTTGATAAGTCACGTGGTCGTAGCTTTAACCTGTTGATAAGTCACGTGGTCGTAGCTTTAACCCGTTGATAAATCACGTGGTCGTAGCTTTAACCTGTTGATAAGTCACGTGGTCGTAGCTTTAACCCGTTGATAAATCACGTGGTCGTAGCTTTAACCTGTTGATAAGTCACGTGGTCGTAACTTTAACCTGTTGATAAATCACGTGGTCGTAGCTTTAACCTGTTGATAAGTCACGTGGTCGTAGCTTTAACCCGTTGATAAATCACGTGGTCGTAGCTTTAACCTGTTGATAAGTCACGTGGTCGTAGCTTTAGCCCGTTGATAAGTCACGTGGTCGTAGCTTTAGCCCGTTGATAAGTCACGTGGTCGTAGCTTTAGCCCGTTGATAAGTCACGTGGTCGTAACTTTAACCCGTTGATAAGTCACGTGGTCGTAGCTTTAGCCCGTTGATAAGTCACGTGGTCGTAGCTTTAACCCGTTGATAAGTCACGTGGTCGTAGCTTTAACCTGTTGATAAGTCACGTGGTCGTAGCTTTAACCTGTTGATAAGTCACGTGGTCGTAGCTTTAGCCCGTTGATAAGTCACGTGGTCGTAACTTTAACCCGTTGATAAATCACGTGGTCGTAACTTTAACCTGTTGATAAGTCACGTGGTCGTAGCTTTAGCCCGTTGATAAGTCACGTGGTCGTAGCTTTAACCCGTTGATAAGTCACGTGGTCGTAGCTTTAACCTGTTGATAAGTCACGTGGTCGTAGCTTTAACCTGTTGATAAATCACGTGGTCGTAGCTTTAACCTGTTGATAAGTCACGTGGTCGTAGCTTTAACCTGTTGATAAATCACGTGGTCGTAGCTTTAACCCGTTGATAAGTCACGTGGTCGTAGCTTTAACCTGTTGATAAGTCACGTGGTCGTAGCTTTAACCTGTTGATAAGTCACGTGGTCGTAGCTTTAACCCGTTGATAAATCACGTGGTCGTAGCTTTAACCTGTTGATAAGTCACGTGGTCGTAGCTTTAGCCCGTTGATAAGTCACGTGGTCGTAGCTTTAACCCGTTGATAAATCACGTGGTCGTAGCTTTAACCTGTTGATAAGTCACGTGGTCGTAGCTTTAACCTGTTGATAAATCACGTGGTCGTAGCTTTAACCTGTTGATAAGTCACGTGGTCGTAGCTTTAACCTGTTGATAAATCACGTGGTCGTAGCTTTAACCTGTTGATAAATCACGTGGTCGTAGCTTTAACCCGTTGATAAGTCACGTGGTCGTAGCTTTAACCCGTTGATAAATCACGTGGTCGTAACTTTAACCTGTTGATGAATCACGTGGTCGTAGCTTTAACCTGTTGATAAATCACGTGGTCGTAGCTTTAACCCGTTGATAAGTCACGTGGTCGTAGCTTTAACCTGTTGATAAGTCACGTGGTCGTAACTTTAACCTGTTGATAAGTCACGTGGTCGTAACTTTAACCTGTTGATAAATCACGTGGTCGTAGCTTTAACCCGTTGATAAATCACGTGGTCGTAACTTTAACCTGTTGATAAGTCACGTGGTCGTAACTTTAACCTGTTGATAAATCACGTGGTCGTAGCTTTAACCCGTTGATAAATCACGTGGTCGTAACTTTAACCTGTTGATAAGTCACGTGGTCGTAACTTTAACCTGTTGATAAATCACGTGGTCGT